>NC_046666.1:3254328-3267695 GCF_010883055.1 Belonocnema kinseyi | reverse complement strand
GACAATAATTGTATAATAAAGTCAATAAAGAAACACCGAATTGCCTAACAGCAATTCGGTTACTTTTTAAAAATATCTAAACGTTCTTTTGCGCATAACACCGTGATAAAATAAATATTTTTTTACTTGCAAAAAAAAAATAGAAATTAGATGAAAACTGTCAAAAAAAGGGTTCAGCGGCGAGAAAGTTCAAAAACCTCTTTTTTCTTTTAAGGCATACAAATTCCAGGACCATCAACAAAACTCAAGAACTTTTCCAGGTTTTCAAGAATTTTCAGGGCACTAGACACTATAACTTTACGGAGAAACCCCAAAAAACTTCTTACAGTCTACTTTTTTTTTAATTTTAATGAGAAAAGTGAAAAAGAAATGAGATTGAGAAATATCTGCAAATAATGAAAATTTCAAACACAAATAATTTGTATCAGTTTTTGAATTAAACAAAAAATGTCTATCCTAAATGAGAGCAGAAGATAATCTCTGATTTGAAAATATGTATTCTCTATTACTTTTTAAAATAAATAGATTTTTCTATTGCCAATAAAAACCTTATTTTTCTTTTCCAAACTTCTTTAAGAAATTAAAACGATTTGTGGAATCCGAAAAAGTCTATCGCGTAGTGAAGACATCCATTTGTTGATTCAAGAAGGTCTCAGAATGGAAGGGGAATCAATGTCAAGCCACGACACAACACAACGTGACAAGTTCCTATATATCAGCACAAAAAGACTCTGTGCACAATTGAAACCACCTGCAAGAGTTGCTGGTTTTTCTTATCGTTCTTCATTATCGGTGGAGATAAGAGCGCAGCGCACACCTACCTGATAAATTCTAATAACGTTCGCCATTGTCAGAGTTATTCAAGCTGGTACTCAAATTTTCGATTTTCGTCGAGTGGACCTAGTGCCTGTCGAATTTCCCAGGAGAGGATGGCGGTCACACACCTAGACCTGGGCCTTCGCCTCATCAAGTACCTTCTCTGCGCTGTCAACGCACTTTTTGTGGTCTGTACAATTTCACAATCCTCCTTTTTTTCACTCTCTCTCATTTACTACGTAGATCTTGCATATGTGATTCAGCAGGTTGGATAATTTCGGATTTTCAGATCCTGAAATTGTCAGGATGAGTTCATCAATTTTTAATCAAATTGATTCTTTTTAATAATATGGTATTCACATTATGATTCAGCAGCTTGACTAAATTTCTATCGTTAGATTTTAGACAAAAATAATAATAAGTTTTAAAACCACGATAATTATTAGTAAATATTTATCTAAATTAATAAATAATCAATAATATATTGACCATTGTCAGAAGATTCTTATCTGGATTAGTGCAAATTTTCAGAAAGAGTTTATCAATTTCTAATCAAATTGATTCTTTCTAATAACTTCGTATGCATATGATTCAGCAGCTTGGAAAAGTTTCTATCTTTAGATTCAGAAAAACAATATTATTAAATAATAAATAATATGTCGGCCATCCAAAGATTTTTTTCTAGATTTGTGAAAATTGTCGGGATGAGTTCATCAATTTATAATAAAATTAATTCTTTTTAATAATATGGTATTCACATTATGATTCAGCAGCTTGACTAAATTTCTATCTTTAGCTTTTAGACAAAAATAATAGTAAGTTTTAAAACCACGATAATTATTAGTAAATATTTATCTAAATTAATAAATAATCAATAATATATTGACCATTGTCAGAAGATTCTTATCCGGATTAGTGCAAATTTTCAGAAAGAGTTTATCAATTTCTAATCAAATTGATTCTTTCTAATAACTTCGTATGCATATGATTCAGCAGCTTGGAAAAGTTTCTATCTTTAGATTCAGAAAAACAATATTATTAAATAATAAATAATATGTCGGCCACCCGAAGATTCTTTTCTAGATTTGTCAAAATTGTCGGGATGAGTTCATCAATTTATAATAAAATTAATTCTTTTTAATAATTTAGTATTCATATTATGATTCAGTAGCTAGGACATGTTCCTATATTTAGATTTTAGAAGAAAATAATAAGTAGCAATACATCGGTTATTATGAGTAAATATTTATATAAATTAGTAAATCATCAGATTCTGAGAAAATATTAATAAATAATCAATTCTCAGGGTGGCCGTTTTAATCGAAGAAAAAAATTCCCGGTCATTTTCCGGTTCGCATACATTTTTCACGGCCAATAAAATTTTTTAAATCAAACTATATTCTAAACATTTTTCCAAATAAAGTAATAAACACTAAACAACAAATTAGAGCATTCAAAGTGGAAACCCTTGAATTCCAAACATTTAAAATTATATTTAAAAGTTTTTCAATTCAAAAATGGTGTATTCAAATGCTCAAAAATTTACACGTACCAAATGGTCGGAACTTTTAAATATATTTCAAAACGAATTGAATTCCTTTCTACAACTTTTAGAAGATCCGGCAAATTTAAACTAAAAAATTAAATAAAATGTCGATTTTTTCCAGATTTTAAACGAAAAATTAAATTTTTTTAAAAGAATTTTGAAAGACTTTAAGCGAATAAATTTTTTTTTAAGATTCTTAGGAAAATTGAAAATGATTTTTGACTTTGAAAAATTATACAAGATTTACGGATTTTTTAATTAGCAGGGTTTTCAAAAATTGTAGGAGAATTTCGATTGATTTTTAAATATATTTAGAAGAACTGAAAAAAAATTTAACACACTTCGTTTAATGTACTTGAAATAATTTCAAGTTTTTATATATTTTACATCTTTTCAAAACTTCTAAATATCTCTTAAAATTACTCAAATTTTTTCTACAAATAATAAGTGTTTAATTGTAACGCTAAAAGTTTAAAAGTTCTTCTAAAATCTGAAGATTCAAGGCTTTCTATGTAAAACAATTCAGTTTCAAATTGTTTTCTTTTAAATATTTGGTTTAAATTTACTCGTCTTAAATGGACAATGAAATTATGCTAAATATTAAATACTAATTCTTTTTCTCCATTAAAAAATTTCAAATTAAATGGTATAAAAATTAAATAATTTAGACTTACAATATTTTTAATTTAATAAAAACCTTTAATTATGACTATATTATTATGGATTTATTGTACATTTTATTATTATTATCTTATTATTATATATTTTAAAATCAAATTTAATATAAAAAATAATATAAAGGAAGACCTGATACTCTGCATTAAAAATATATTATTGATAAATCATGAAAATTTTTATTTAAAAATAAAATTGTCGGAATAAAAGATATATTAATTTCAATTCTGGAAATTCTCAAATTTTAAACGGGGCTCGAATTGTTTGGTCAAATCAATTATTGTTCAGATTTCTGTACTTAGAGTACAGATCCATTTTAAAAATAATTTATTTATTTATATTTCCAGTTAATAGAATAAAACTGTTTTTTATCAAAAATTTTCAACTTTAAATGCTTTCAATTTTTAATTGTTTAAATCTTTAAAACTTCTTCTAAAAATTCGTAAAATTCTCGGTCCGGCGGCCACCTTTCTTTTTATTAAAAAAATCTTCGATTTTAAAAACTTCTAATTTTTTTAACCTTTAAAACTGCATTTTAAAATCCTTTAAATTAAAATATACGCTTAAAAATTAAAAACCTAAAATGGAACATTTTTAAAGTGAAATATTTTCGAATTAAGCATTTCACACTGAATGATATAATAATTTATAAAAATCATAATTTTAAAAAATTTTGAAACGTTTTGAAAAGATTCGAAAATCATTTAAATCTTGAGGAGGGGTAAACAAAATTTTTTTAAATGTAGATTTTTAAAGATTCGAAAAAAAATCTTTTTAAAAATGTTGAAAGGATTCAAGAAATTAACATTTCTGTCGAAAATTCGGATAATTTCTTATTTTGGAAAATGAATTTTAAGAGAAAATTGAAAAATGTTCCAAAACATTTCAAATTATTTCCTAAAATTCCCAAAAAATTCAATTTTTCGAGACTGTAAAATTTTAGAATAAATCTCGAAGTTTTTACAAGATTGAAAATTTTTAAAAGGTTAGAGAATAAAAAATTTGTTTGTAAGATTTATGCTAAATTTTAAAATAATTTTGAATATTAAAACATTATTAATAATTTAAAACAAAAACGCAGATTTTTAAAAGGTACAAAAAGAATGTAGGGTACAAAAGAATTTTTTTTAAGACAATAAAGCATAAAATCCTAAAAAAATATTAATAAATAATTAATATGTTGGTCATTATCAGAAAATTCTTATCCAGATTTGACAAAATTGTCAGGACGTGTTCTGCAATTTTTAATACAATTTCTTTTTTTTTTAATAATTTAGTATTCATATGATTCAGCAGCTTTAGATATATTTAAATTCCAGAATGAATATTAATAAATAATACATCGGTAATTATGTGTAAATATTTATATAAATTATTTAATTAGATTCTGAAAAAAATATTAAAAAATAATAATTTAAAATATTGTTTTTAATATTCTTTACGTTAATTCATATTTAGATGGATTTACAAAATTTTTTTGTTACATTTACTTGTTTCTAAATATTAACGAAGATTTTAATTGGAGATATGAATCATAAAAAATATGTGTTTATTTCTTGTGTATATAATCAACGAAAGTAGGTCGCGTTCTAAATATCGAAGTTTGTCGAGTTATAGTCATGAGATTTATTTTTTTGGTAGAAGATAGTTTTGTGCTTTTTATTTAATTTTTTATTGTTTTTATAACGTTAACGATAAAAAATTATGGGAATCGGCAACAAAAAAATTACCGGTATCGACAAGAAAATTTCCGGAAAATTTTAATTTAATTTTATTTTATTCTAAAAGATTAATTTTCAGTTCTCAAGATTTAAAAATATATGCAAAGAATGTGGAATATTTTAAATTTTTTGTCTTGTTTTGATTTTGCAGGTTTTTAAAAAAGTTTAAGAAAATTTTGAAATACTTCAAAAGAAATTTAGCAGTTTCGAAAAGATTAGAAAATAATTTATACTTAGAGAAGATTTTAAAAAAATTGAAAACATAATGTAAATTTTTGTCGATTTCGAAAAAGAAACTTTTTAAGAATTTTAAAGGGTTTCAAGAGATTAAAATAGTTTTCTTAAGATTTCTGGGAAAATTTTAAATAATTTATTGTGATAAATAAATTTTAAGAGAAAACTAAAAAAGATTTCAAAACACTTTAAATTATTTCGTAAAATTTCGAATAATTTTCTATTTTGCAAGATTGTATAATTTTAGAACAAATTCTAAAAGTTTTGACAAGATTCAAAAATAATTTAAAACTTTAAAACATTTTTAATAGATTAAACCTAAATGTAACATTTTTCAAGGGTTACACAAGAATAAAAAAAATCTTCGAAGGTTCCTGGAAAAATCTTAAATTATGTTTGATTTTAAATATTTATTTTTAAAAGAGTATTTGAAAAGATTTTAAAATATTCCCAAGGATATGAAAGATTGTAAAAAAAAATCTGAAATATTTGAAGACGATTTTTTTTATCTTGCAGGTTTAATAGCAGAAATGAAAGATATTTAGAAATTGTGGAAAGATTCAAGCAAAATTTTTCGTTTGAAAACATTTCAAGTCATTTATTTTGTTTACAATTTTTTTGAAGATTCCTAGGCATATTTAAAATGATTTTGAAAAATTATTTTTAAGAGAATATTTTAAAATATCTAAAAAAATTTTGCAAATTTTTGAAAAGGGACCTGTAATATTTTAAGGCAATTTAAACAATATATTCCTGTGGAAAATACAGATGATTTCTTATTTTTAAAAAGATTTCAAAAGGTTTAAAATTATCTCCTAAAATTTCGAAAACATTTCAATTTTGCAATATTTTACAATTTTAGAATAAATCTAAAAATTTTCAAGATTTAAAAATAATTTAAAACTTGATAAAATTTCCAAAAATTTAAAACAAAAAGTAGAATTTTAAAAGGTTACAGGAGAATAAAAAAATGTTCGCAAGCTTCCTGAGAAAATGGTAAATAATTTCAAATGATTTTAAAAAATTTCGAAAAGAAATATGGAACATTTTATGGAAATTTGTTTAATTTTACAGGATTTTAGGAAAAAGCGAATTTTTGAAAAACATATTTAGAAGTTTTAGTAAGATTCAAACAAAATTTTTTATTTGAAAATTGTTCAAATAATTTAAAACAACACGCAGATTTTTGTAAGGGTTACAAGAAAATTAAAAAAAAAAACTAGAAAAAGGAATCTGGAATATTTTAAAGCAGTTTTTTTTTTTAATTTTGCAGAACTTTTGAAATTTTTTAGAAACAAAATTAAAATGATTCAAAAGATATTTAGAAGTTTTCGAAAGATTCGAAAAAAAATGTTAATGTAGATTTTTGACGATTACAAAAAAAAGTTTTAGATCGCTCAGATTAATCAATTTGTAATCAAATTGATTCGATTTAATAATGTAATATTCGAAGAATTTGATAAAAAATATCTTTAGAGATGACGTTATTTTGTTTTTGCCGATGATAACAGCAAACAGAAAATGATGAAAACATTGGGCCATATTTTTACTATTTGTAACTTTTTTCCGGAAAGTTTCCTCATATAAACAAACATTTTTATTGTAGACTTAAAAAATTGGTTCCTTATCATAACAAATTCTTTTGAAGTAATCCATCCGTTAGTTGATATTTCGATATATTATTTTTAAACAATTTAAAAAAATTGATTTATTTCATTACGAATTTCGAAATCTTGAAATTTTACGATTCATTCAGACAAATATTTTTTTTCAAAAAAAAAAAAAAAAAAGAATATATTTGTTCGAATGAATCTTAACTTTCGAGATTTCGACATTTTTAATTCAACAAATTATAAAATTTCTGATCCTAATATTCGAAACATCTTCGAAAAAATTATTAAAATTATTTATTTATTTCTCATTAGTTTTTAAGATTCTAATTGCCAGTAAATATAATTCAGATGATAAAATTATTAATAAAAATGATATGTTTGAGAGGCTACGTTATCGTGTCGCTAATCAACGAAATCGGGTCGCGCTTTAACTATCGTAAGTGAAACGTAACAGGATAATAAGATGGTATTCAACTAAAATCATTATTTATAAAATTTTTTTTTCAATTCAACAACTTCCAAGAAAATACTTTAAATTTATCACAACACAAGATATTACAATTTAAGAAACTAAATTCAGAATGTATCAAAATATATATTTTTCTTTAACAAAAAACATTCAAATTTGCCTACGAAATTATTGGAAATTTAAAAAAAAATAAAAAGAGTAAAGAAAATCGGAATCTTTATTGCAAAAAACAAAAATAAAAACAATTTTCGGTTAATTTTTTTCTGGTATAAATAAAGCAAATGTCGGAAAGGAGGTCACATGGTATTCAATGACAATCAGAAATTTATCAGTTAGATAAGATGGCACGAGAGATTAAAAGAGAATAAAAAAGAGAACAAAAAATTAAGTTCTTAATAATAGAAAACAATATTTTTTAATTTGATATTTTCGATTGATTTCTTCGAAGTTTAATTCAACAGTATAAATAAAATGAAAAAATCATTCATATTTAATTCCCATACTCAGAAAAGCTTAAAAATGAAATGTCAAATTTAAAATGCAAAACATTAAAAAATTTCAAATATAGAAAAACTTAAGAGAATTCAATTATAAAAAGCCTGCTCGATGGCTGAAAATGTAAAATTTTAGTAATATTTAACTATTTTTTCAGTAGAAAAAGACACTGAAATTTCAATGATATTTTTTACTGAAAACTCAGTTGAATTTTTTGCATATTTGACTGATTATTCAGTAGAAAAAGTCACAGAAATTTCAGGGACCAATCATTTTTAAACCTCAGTGAAATGCCTCTCGTTTTTAACTGATTTTGCAGTAGAAAAAATTACTGAAATTTGAGATGAATTTTCTATATTAAAATCCAATTAAATTTCATTCGTTTTACTGATTTTCAATAGATAAAATGACTGCAATTTCAATTACATTTTCAGCTGAAAACACAATGTATTTTTCAATTTTATTTTCCTGATTTTTCAGTATACAAAGTAAATGAAATTTGTAATGACATTTTAAACTGAAAACCAGGAAAATCGACTGATTTTTTTAGTAGAAAAAGGCCTCTAAAATTTCAATGATATTTTTTACTGAAAACTCAGTTGAATTTTTTGCATATTTGACTGATTTTTCAGTAGAAAAAGTCACAGAAATTTCAGTGACCAATCATTTTGAAACCTCAGTGAAATTTCTGTCGTTTTTGACTTATTTTGCAGCAGAAAAAGTTACTGAAATTTCAGATGAATTTTCTAAATTAAAATCCAATTAAATATTAGTCGTTTTTACTGATTTTTCAGTAGATAAAATGACTGCAATTTCAGTTACATTTTCAGCTGAAAACAAAATGCATTTTTCAATTATATTTGACTGATTTTTTATTATACAAAGTGAATGAAATTTGTAGTAATATTTTTAACTGAAAAACCAGAAAAAACGACTGATTTTTTTAGTAGAAAAAGGCCTCTAAAATTTCAATGATATTTTTTACTGAAAACTCAGTTGAATTTTTTGCATATTTGACTGATTTTTCAGTAGAAAAAGTCACGGAAATTTCAGTGACCGATCATTTTGAAACCCCAGTGAAATTTCAGTCGTTTTTACTGATTTTTCATCAGATAAAATGACTGCAATTTCAGTTACATTTTCAGCTGAAAACACAATGCACTTTTCAATTATATTTGACTGATTTTTCATTATACAAAGTGAATAAAATTTATTGTGATATTTTAAACTGAAAGACCAGAAAAATCGACTAATTTTTCAGTAGAAAAAGTTGCGGAAATTTCAGTGACCGTTTATTTTGAAACCGCAGTGAAATTTCTGTCGTTTTTGACCGATTTTTCAGTAGAAAAGTTACTGAGATTTAAGTTACATTTTCTATATTAAAATCCAGTCGAATTTCAGTCATTTTACTGATTTTTCATCAGATAAAATGACTGCATTTTCAGTTACATTTTCAGCTGAAAACACGATGTATTTTTCAATTATATTTGACTGATTTTTCAGTATACAAAGTATATTAAATTTTTAGTGATATTTTAAACTGAAAAACCAAAAAAATCAACTGGTTATTTAGTAGAAAAAGGCACTAAAATTTCAATGACATTTTCTACTTGAAAAACCAACGAAACTTTAGTAACTTTTTCTAATGAACAACGAGAGAAATTTCAGCCACCTTTCCTGGTTCTTTCAGTATAAAATTTTCCCTAAAATTTTGGTGACTTTTTCTACTAAAACCTAAATGAAATTTGAGCAATGCCTTAATAATTTTTCATTAAAAAAAGATACTGAAATTTCAGTAATGCTTACTGAAACTTTAGTATTTTGTGGTAATGAAAAGCAAAAGAAATTTAGTAATCTTTCACTCATTTCTCAGTATAAAAATATCTAAAATTTTCATTGCCAATTTTATAGTAAAAAAGTTATTGAAATTTCAGTCTTATTTTACTGATTTTTCACTACATAAAGTGCCTAAAATTTCAGTGACACTTTCTATTCATTAACTTTTAGTAGAAACTCAAACTAAAATTTAAGTGACTTTTCTAATGAAAAATCAGCAAAATTTCAGTAGAAAAACTTACTGAAATTTCAGTGACGCTTACTGGAACTTCAGTAAATTTTCTACGGAAAAAATAGTAAAATAATATTGATATTTTCTGATTTTTCAGTACAAGTTACTGACATTTTACTGAAGTTTTCTACTGAAACAAATTGAAATTTCGGTAGCCTTTCACTGATTTTTCAGGATAAAATATCCCTAAAATTTCAATGCCATTTTCCCATAAAACAGTACTGAAATTTCAGTGAGATTTTCTACTGTACACCCAGTGAAATTTCAGTTATACTTTCAAGAATTTTGAAATAGAAAAGATTGTTTTTCTCCGATCAAAATTTATTTGAAAATAATTGGTAAAATGTAATTTAAAAAAATAATAATAATAATTTTTTTATAGTTGACTGGTGCGATGATTGTTTCTGTTGGAACGACAATTTACGCAGTTTACGATGACTTTTCCCGTTTCCTGGACACGAGTTATTTTTCACCCGCAACACTTCTTATTGTAGTTGGATTTTTTGTTTTCATAATCGCATTTTTTGGATGTTGTGGAGCCATCAAAGAAAGCACTTGCATGGTTTTAGTGGTAAGTATATATATATTTTTTTTTGCTTTGTTATTTAAATATTAAATTTTTATAAAAATTTGCAAATACCTATTTTCATTTACTTCAAATTTAAAAATTCATTGCATGATAAAAATAAAAATTGCAGTAGATAATTGGAACCTAAACAAACTTTAATTAATTCCGAATTGAAATTAATTTCAATTGTTTGCACTATTTTAATTCCTTTGAATTAATAAATGTCCTAATTTCATTTAAGTGACTGCAAAATGCCCAAAAATAAATACCCTGACACTGTAAAATTCCAGAAAAAAATTCGAAATAGACAATTAATGATTTTTAAACAATTGAAAAATTGTTTTTTTTTCGTTAATCATATTTATTGATAAAAAATACACTAATGAAATATTTTTTCTATTATTTTAGTACGAAATTAAAACAATAATTAGAAAAAAATACATTAACATTTTTAGAAATTTCTTTTATACAAATATTGCATTATTGTATTTTTAATGAATAAATAAATAATATTGATTAAAAAATCCTTCTTTGTTGTTTAAAATACTCAAAGCGAAGTATCGATAAAAAGAAAATTTGTCTTCAACTTCCTAAAAATGTATGCCAAATATTTATCAGATAATTTTGTATTCTTTTAGAATTCGCATACAATTAAATACAAATGACAGAACCAAATTTCAAAATTAATATCTTAATTCAAATTTCAATTTTGCTTTGAGGTTCAGTAAATAATTTGAACCTAAACAATTTTTGTTTATTAGTAATAAAATTGAAGGTACTAGCTTTTTTCAATATAAAAAGAAATTTCAAAATTATATAATTTTAAGAAATTTTAATCAAAAAACATTATATATTGAAAAATTCAAAATTTTTTAACTGAACACTTCTTAAATTAGAAATTCAATTATTTTCTTTTTAAATAGTCTAAACATCCTTGGAAAGCTTCAGAATTTTATTTCAAAATCTTGAGAAATCTAGAAGTTGTTTAAAATTTTTTTAAATTTAAACCTATTTTGGAAATTTTTCATAACTTCTAAATATCTGTCAAAATTAATTAAATTTTTTCTACAATTTTCAGAAAATCCTGTAAATTTCAGAAAAATTCTTTACAATTTTGATGCATAAATAACAATTATACATTTATTATTTGTAGGCGAAATTTCAGTAATTTTAAGAGCTATGTTGAAATTTTTTAAAATATTCAAACTTAATGTAAAACTTGAAATTTTAAACAAAAAAATTAGATTCTGTTCAAGAATTGTTAAAGGCTTCAAGAGAATAAAAACATTTTCTTAAGATTCCTAGGAAAACTAAAAATAATTTTTCATTTCGAAAAATTATTTCAAGAGAATATTTAAAAAGTTTTTCAAATATTTAAAGAAAATTGTCAAAAAAGATTCTAGAAGAATTTAAGAAAACTTTCTAAAATTTTCATGATGATTTTTAATCTTCTTAAAATTCCTAAATATCTATTGAAATTGCTCAAATTTTTTCTACAAATATTTATTTGTAAATTATACATCAAAATTTTTTAATTTCTCTTACAAATTAAGCATTTTTGAAATATAACAATTAAAATTGTAAAATTCAAAGTTTAAAAGCTCTTCGAAATTCTAGAGATTCAAAGCTTTCTATGTAAAACAATTCAGTTAAAGATTCTTTACTTTTAAATGTTTGGTTTCAATTTACTTTTCTTTAAAAAATTCAAATATTGCTGAATATTCAATAATTAATCATTTTTTTAAATTAAAAATTTCAAATTGAATGGATTAAAAATTGAATATTTTCGACTGGAACAATACTAAAAATTTCTTTTTAATCCTTTAATTAAGAATATATTATTATAAAGTTATTTTTAAGTTTAAAATAGTTTATAAACTTTCAGTCACACGTTCACATTTATTTAAAGACTAAGACTTTCAAATTGAAACCGTTTAAGTTTTAATGTTAAAATCTGAAAATTCTTAAATTTTAAACTGATTTAAAATCGTTTTGTCCAAATAGTTTTTGTTCACTTTTCATTAATTACAGATAATTAAAAAAAATTGATTTATTTATTAAATGAAAATGTTTTTTATCCAAAATTTGCAACAATAAAAGCTTGTATTTTTTATTTGTTCAAGTCTTTAAGAAAGCATTGAAAAAGTCTTTAAATTAAAAATGTAAGCTCGAAAATTAAAATTTTAAATGTAAAATTATTATGTAAAATATTTTTGAATTACGCATTGTAAACTAAATAATAACATAGTTTAAAAACATAACAATTTAACTAATTATTTAAAAACTTTTGAAATCGAACGTGGATAGATTTTCTTTTTACAAATTTCTAAAATTCCCGGTAAAAAAAAAATTCAGTCATTTCCCGGTCTCAAAAAATTTCCAGTCATTCCCGTTTTCCGGGCCAGTGGCCACCCTGATTTTTGAAATGTAATATATATGTACAAAAATGAAAAAATTCCCACTCAATATAGGAATTCTTTTTTAATGGAAAAAGTACTTTTTTTGGATTCGGCTAGATTAACATAGATTTTTAAAAAGTCGAAATTTTTAACTGAGTAAAAAAAATATATTCTTAAAAATACAAATTGATGGCGTGTTACACTTATTTAAACTAAATAAGTTTCAGGTAAAACTTTTTTTAACTTTTTAAAATAAATATTATTCTAGTGGAATCAAAAAAAAAAAATATATATATATATATTTATTTATTTATTTATTAGAATAAAGAAATGTTTCTAATCCTTTAAAATCTTTGAATTCGCGTGTAAATCAAAATTTCTGGTAGCTAATTCCTTGATTAAATCTTCAGGATTTTTTTTTTCTATATTGAATAAAAATCTTTTCAAAAGTTTGCAGTTTCCCTCTCTCTCGTATTAATCATGGAACTTGGAGCTGCAATTGCAGCCTACAGTTTGCAGAATGGAATCAAGAATCTTTTAGAAGAAAGAATAAATAACACGATGCATGAATATGAAAGCAATAGTGAAGCTGCTACATCTCTAGATTTCTTACAGGCCAAAGTATGTAAAAAAAATTATTTTTTTTGTTTAAAAGAGTAAGTATCAATCTCTCTTTATTCGAATCAGTGAAAATTCACTGAAAATTAGAGACGTACTTCCGGTTATTTCATTCAGTGATTATTCACTTAAATGTAGGTCATAT
>NC_046666.1:3248698-3254228 GCF_010883055.1 Belonocnema kinseyi | reverse complement strand
CCAAACTATGGTATTTTTAAACCTAAAATCATTAGATTTTGAAGATTTAAAATTCTGTACAATTTTCTGGTGAGTTATTTCAGTGTTTTTCAACGGAAATTAATGGATTTTTTTACAAAAAAGTTATTAGGTTAAAAAAAAAATTTTTTAAACATTTAACAACTTTAGGTTATGTTGATGTGTCCCATCTAAAACTGATATTTTAAAATAAAAAACCATTCCATTTGAATCCAATCAATTTCAATTAAAGTTTCAAATAATAAAATTTAATGATTTGCCAACCATTTTAGGTTATGTTGCGTTTTACACCAAACTATGGTATTTTTAAACCAAAATCATTAGATTTTGAAGATTTAAAATTCTGTACAATTTTCTGGTGAGTTATTTCAGTGTTTTTCAACGGAAATTATTGGATTTTTTTACAAAAAAGTTATTAGGTTAAAAAAAAATTTTTTTTAACATTTAACAACTTTAGGTTATGTTGATGTGTCCCATATAAAACTGATATTTAAAAAAAAACCATTCAATTTGAATACAATTATTTTTATTTAAAGTTTAAAACAATAAAATTTAATGATTTGGCAACAATTTCAGGTTATGTAGGCGTTTTACACCAAAATATAGTATTTTAAACCTAAAATCATTAGTTTTTGAAGGTTCAAAATTTTGAACAATTTTCTGTTAAGTTATTTCCGTGTTTTTCAACACAAATTATTGGATTTTTTTACAAAAAAACGATTAGATATTTAAAAAATTAAAAAGATATTGAACAACTTTAGGTTATGTTTATGTGTTCCATCCGAAACTGATATTTTGAAATAAAAAAATCATTCGATTTGAATCTGATGATTTTTATTTAAAGTTCAATATAATAAAGTTTAGAAAAAAGTTTAATAATTTGGCAACAATTTTTGGTTATGTAGGCGTTTTACACCAAAATGTGGTATTTTAAAACAAAAATCATTTCGATTTTGAAAATTTTCAATTCTAAAAAAGATTTTGTTTTGTTATTGTTTTTCCAGGAAAAATTAATTCTGTTTTTTAATCTACAAAAAATTATTAGATTTGCGAAGTTTTGCAATTTTTGAGCATTTTAAAGTTATATTAAACGTTTTCCACATAAAATCGATTATTTTAAACAAAAATCATTAGATTTTGAAGATTAATAATTTTTTAACAATTTTTCATTGCGTTTGCATTTTACACCTAAAATTGATATTTTTAAACAAGAATCATTATAATTTTAACAAAGTCCGTAATTTTCTAAAAATTTTGAATAATGCAGTATTTTTCGTTGAAAACAAATATTTTTAATTTAAAAAGTGAAATTTCAAAGAAGATGCACAAATTTTAACAATTTGAGGTTATGTTAGCGTTTAACACCAAAATATGCTATTTTAAAATTAAAATCATTAGATTTTGAAGATTTACAATTTTGAATTAATTTCTGCTATGTTATTATTTTTCAACGAAAATTATTAGTATTTATTATCGTAAAAAAATGATTAGATTTTTAAAAATATTACAAAATTTTGAACAACTATAGGTTATGTTAATGTGTTCCATTTAGAATTGATAATTTAAAATAAAAAAATTATTTCATTTCAATTTAATGATTATGGTTTAAAATAATCAAATTTACAAAAACAAGTTTAACAATTTTAAAGAATTTTAGGTTATGTTGGTTTTTTACATAGAAAATTGGTATTTTAAACCAGAAATCAAAATTTGAACAAGGCTTACAATCTTTTAACAATTTTAAATTATGTTAGTGTTTTTTGTTGGAAATTGATATTTTTAATTTAAAAAAAAAGTTATATTTCAAGTACGATGGATTACTTTTTAACCATTTTAGGTTATGTTAGTATTGTACATTTAAAATGGTTATTTTAAGAGAAAAAAATCATTATATTTCGAACTAGATTTGCAATTTTCGAACAGTTTGAAGATACATTAATATTTTTCACAAAAAATTCTTTGCTTTAAACAAAAATCATTAGATTTTAAAGAATATTTACAATTTTTTTGATGATATAAATTATTTTAGAGTTTTAGATGACTGTAATGTAATAAATAGAATCAGGCTTATCGTGGCTGAAATTTTATTAATTTTTATCATTTTATATTATCTTATTTAAAGTTAATAATTTTCCATTTTTTTTTTTATTTTAAAAAATTAATTTTAAGAATTTTTAAAGGTTTTAGGAGAATAAAATTGTCTCAAGCTTATTGGTGCAATTTTAAATGATTTTTTTATTTTGATATAAGGGTTCGGAAGAAAATAGCAATTTGTTCTTTAGATTCCCAGAAAAATGTTGAATGATTTTTTATTGTGAAAAATTAACTCTGGGATAATGTTCTAAAAGATTCCAAAGTATTTGCAAAAGAATTTGGAAAAATAATTTGGGAGTCTTGAAGGCAACTTTTGTTGTCATTATAAAAATTTGGAGAAAAATGTAGGTTTTTTTTACAATTTTGTAAAAATGAAGCTTTTTATGAATTCGGAAAGGTTTTTAGAAAATGAAACAATATTCTCTAGATTATTGGAAAAATTTAAAGTTATTTTCTGGAAAATTCTAGTACATTTTTTTTTATTTTGCAGAATTAAAAAAATGACAGTTTAAAAAATTTTCAACTTTAAAAAAATAAAATAATCAATGGTAAACGAATTTAATTAATGTTAATGAATTCATGTCAAAAATTTTCTTTCCGTCATAACTATTTTCATGAAATTTAGCCTAAGATTTAAGATGGAAAGGGAATTTTCATTATACTTATTTTTAAATTAAAGATAAACTAAAGTAGTTTCATGTTAAAAAATAAACGTTAAAAATGATTTCTAAAATTGAGGAAAATATTTTATTGTTAATTATAACTGGTTTTGGAAAAACACTCGATAATAACAATAACAAATATTATAAAATTTCGACTATTTTCTTTTTGGATGCCAGAAAATTATTTTTATTTGAAAAACATTTTTTTTTTCAACTTTTGCCTTGAAATATTTGAATTCAAGGCCAACTGCATAGCTGGCGCCGCCACACGGCCACCGTCAACTCTCATGACAAATATTTTCCGCAGCCCTCCAGAAAAGTGGCATGCGGCTCATTTTTAATTGGAAATCGATGATTTATAACAAAAAACATTTAAAAGCAGATTTACCATCGTAAACAATTTTTTGTTTATTTTTTATACTGTTTTCAATATAAAATTTGTATTTTTAATATGAAAATCGGTAGATTTTAAAGAATATTTACAATATTTGAACAATAAAAGGCCATGTCACTATTTTTCGTCGGAAATTGGTATTTTTGATGAAAAAAAAAAAATGCAACGGCTCGATTGTCTATATATTATTTTAAAAAATGTACATATTATGATTCTGAAGTTGATTTAAGATTTTGTGTTGTAATTTAGGGGAAAATCGGAATTTTTGGTGTAAACTACGGGAAAAGAGATAATGGGATCGGTTTTCCCGATTGGAAAATATCCATTAACGAGGCTTTCCCGCATTTCCCATTGTCGTCTTGTTCTCTCTATTTTCTGTCTTCGTATCGCTCGTCCCAACATACAGGCAAACATTATCCCAGCCAACTGAAAATCATAATAAAAAAATATTAATTTACTAGTTTATCGTTTTAAAAAGAGCGCTTTTCTTTTAATTGAGTGTGTGCCAAAAATCAATGAAATTTTATAGAAAAACTTCAAAATGACCATGAATATTGAGCAAATTTTATTTTTCTTCATTTCCATTCAACGTAGATTAATTTTACATGATTTTTATTTTACCGGATTTCTATTTTACATCATTTTTTTACCTTTTATTTTTCCGAGCTGTCATTTTACTTAATTTTTATTCTTTTGAAGTACGATTTTACATAATTTTATTCTTCTGAAGTACTATTTTACATAATTTTTATCTAACTGAAGTACTTTTTTATATCATTTCTATTTTACGGAATTATTATTTTTTATATTTTTTTTTACGGTATTACCAGGTGCCATCATTTCTATTTTCGCGAAATACTATTTTACATATTTTTTATTTTACGGAAACGATATTTATATTATTTTATATTTTTCAAACTATGATTTTACATCGTTTTTAATTTTCTGAAGTAGTATTTTACATACTTTTTATTTTACTGAAATACTATTTTACATTATTTTTTATTTAATAAATTCGCAATGTTTTGCTAGTCATCATAATTCGAAAGAATTAACATTTCGTAAATGGGGTTTCGATGAAACAAAAAAATTATGTAAAATGCAAGATGGTCGCTGGACCGGAAACCGAAAAATAACCGGAAATTTTTATGTTTTTCAATTATGCTATTATTTAGCTTACAATGCGTAATTCCAAATTTTTTTATTCTAAAAATTTTTATCCTTAAGCTTACATTTTTAATTTAAAGATTTTTTAAATTCTTTCTTAAAGACTTGAACAAATAAAAATTTTTTTAACATTTTTTTGCGTTTTACAGAAAACGCCTTTGATGTTGAAAATTTTGGATAAAAACTTTTTTATTTAATAAATAAATAATTTTTTTTAATTTATCTGTACTTTGAGTAATAAAAAGTGAAGTTCTGGAAAAAATTCCAAAATAATTTTAAATTTAAAACGACTTTTAGATTTCTCAAGATTTTGAAATAAAATATTGAAGCTTTCCAAGGATGTTTAAATTACTTAAAAAGAAAATATTTCTAGCTTAAAATTCCTTAAAATTATATAATTTTGAAAATTTTTAAGTTTATTGATTGATTTTTTAATTTAGAGCATTGAAAATGATAACGTGGATTTATATATTTTTATATTGAAAAATGTTAGTACCTTCAATTTTATGCGCGTAAATTATTGAGCATTTGAACACAACATTTTTTAATTAAAAACTTTTAAATTTAAATTTTAAAATCTCAAAATTTAACAGTTAAACTTTGAGTGTTTTCATTTGCATCTCATTTTTTATTACCTCAAGTGGATTTTTTTAGCTTTAGTGTTCCATTTTTTAAATTTCATTAACCGTGAAAAATGTTTACGAATCGGGAAAAAAAACCGGGAATTTATTTCGTCTATTATGTAAAAAAGTGATTTTGTAAAATCAAAAAGACGTAAGATAGTAATTCGGAAGAGTAAAAATAATGTAGAAGAGTATTTCTCTGGAACAAAAATGATGTAAAATAGTATTTCAGTAAAAGAAAAATGATGTAAAATAGTATTTCTGTAAAGCAAAATTTATGTAAAATAGTACTTCTAAGGATAAAAAAAATGTAAACCGGAAGCTCAGAAAAAACATTTAAAAATTAGTAAAATAAAAATGACACAAAATAGTAATTCGATAAAATTAAAATAATGTAAAATAGTATTTCTGTCGATTATAAATGATTTCAAATAGTGATTTATTAAAATAAAAGTGATGCAAAATAGTGTTTGAGAAAAATAAAAATGATGTAAAATAGTGCATCAAAAGAATTATATATATAAATAAAATAGTGATAGCTATAAATATATATTTATTTAATTTTTTTTATT
>NC_046666.1:3246796-3248598 GCF_010883055.1 Belonocnema kinseyi | reverse complement strand
TAAAAAAATTTTTTTTTAACCTAATAACTTTTTTGTAAAAAATCCAATAATTTCCGTTGAAAACACTGAAATAACTCACCAGAAAATTGTACAGAATTTTAAGTCTTTAAAATCTAACGATTTTGGTTTAAAAATACCATAGTTTGGTGTAAAACCAATACATAACCTAAAATTGTTGCCAAATCATTAAATTTTATTATTTTAAACTTTAAATAAAAATGATTGGATTCCAATTGAATGGTTTTTTATTTTAAAATATCAGTTTTAGATGGGACACATCAACATAATCTAAAGTTTTTAAATATTTTTTTATTTTTTTAAACCTAATAATTTTCTTGTACAAAAATCCAATAATTTCCGTTGAAAAACACTTAAATTACCTAACATAAAATTGCTCAGAATTCTAAATCTTCAAAATCTAATGATTTTACTTTTAACATACCATAGTTTGGTGTATAACACCTACATAACCTAAAATTGTTGCCAAAATATTAAACTTTTTTCTAAACTTTATTATTTTAAACTTTAAATAAAAATCTTTAAATTCAAATCGACTGATTTTTTATTTTTAAATATCAGTTCTAGATGACACATCACCATAACCTAAAGCTGTTCAACATTAAAATTTTTTTTTTAATCTAATAATTTAAAAAAAAAAAACCAATAATTTTCGTTGAAAAACACTGAAATAACTTAAGAGAAAATCGTTTAGAATTGTAAATCTTTAAAATCTAATGATTTTTATTTTAAAATATCAGTTTTAGATGGGACACATCAACATAACCTAAAGTTGTTCAATTTTTTTTATTTTTTAAAAATCTACTAATTTAAAAAAAATTCAATAATTTCCGTGGAAAACACAGAAAATTGTTCAGAATTTTGACTTCAGAATCTAATGATTTTAGTTTTAAAATACCATATTTTGGTGTTAAACGCTAACATAACCTAAAATTCTTCAAATTTGTGAATCTTCTTTGAAATTACTTTTTAAATTCTTGTTTAAAAATATCAATTTTAGTTGTAAAACGCTAGCGTAAAATAAAATAAATTTAAAAATATGAAACTTTGAAATTTATTGATTTTTATTTAAAATAATCGATTTTCTCTAAAAAAAAAACGTTAATATAACCTGAAATTGTTCAAAAATGGTAAATTGGATCAAACTATAATGTTTTTTGTTTCAAAATAACAATTATTGGTGTAAAACGCTAACATAACCTAAAATGGTTTTAAAAAATTCGAATCTGCTTCGGAATTAGATAATTTGATAATTTTACTGAATAAAAGAGATTATTTGTAGATTTAATTTTCAAAATTTCAAATTAAAGATATAAAATTATATTAATAAAAAGTCAAAAATTGTCTAGATGAAAGTAATTTTACACAAAAGTACTTACATTACATATTTATATTTGCATAATTAAGAATTTTATGTGGATAAATTCACTCAGAAAAATACTTCTTTTGAATTAAAGAAACCGTTTTTAAATAATTTACTTCACTTTTGCCCAGAAATAACTTCAAAATAAAGATCGTTTCAAATTAAAGAAAATTTTTTAGTGGAACAAAAAAAAAACATTTTTTTTTTACTGATGACCAATAAAAATTTTTCTTTTAATCAAAGAATATTTTTTCTGAATATTTACTGATAACAATAAAACTCACATTAATTAAAATAAAGAATAATTTTTTTTTATCTCATAAAACAGAAACTTTAAATATTATTTAAAATAATTAGATTTTTATGTATATTTTTATATTTTAATTTTGTTATATATTGATAATATAATTTATATATATTA
>NC_046666.1:3214257-3246696 GCF_010883055.1 Belonocnema kinseyi | reverse complement strand
TCAAATTTTTCCAAATTCAAAATAATTTTTGAATTTCTTTCGGAACTTTTAATTATTAATATATTTTTATATTATTATTTTAAACTTAAATAATAAAAATTGATTTATGTGAGTTTTAATGTAAGGAGGGTGAATTTTAATATAATTTTGATTTTATTATGAATTTTTACCAAAATTTCGTTGCCTTTTCGAGAATTTCTGTTGCCTCCTGACTCTGTGATCCATTTGGAAGATAAGGAGTGGTTAATTCTCGATAAGCAAGACACACACGTCGTGAATTTATATCTTCTCGCAGGACTGCATGTTCCCAAGAATACCTGTAATGAATAATTTTTTTTTTTTTTCCTTCAAATTTCGATCCGTTCGCTGCGGTTCAAATTTCCGAATCAAAAAGATTTTTTTTTTTATAAATAAAGATCATTAAATTCTGGATAAATTTACGAAAAAGTATTATTTATTCTTTTACCTTTTATTTCATTTTTTTTATTTAGAAAAAAATGCATTTTCAGGGTTTCAAGTTTTTTCTAGAGACGATTTTTCGCAGTAGGAAACCATTTAAATATTTCGGATTTTAAAAAATAATTGAATTGAAATATGTATACAGTTTCGCGAGTTTATTATAAATAATTTTTTTTTCCATTTTCTGGAGATTCAATTAATATTCTTAATTTGGAAAGCTTTAAAAAAATTTGATTACAAAATATTCTTAAATATATTAACACTATTATTTAAATTAATAATTAAATAATTCTAAAAACATAATTAACAATTTCTCAAATTTTCAACTTGAATAGTCGAATTTTTTAATGAAAAAAATTAATTTGTAACTAAAATAATGAATCTTTAACTTAAATAGTAGAATTTGTAACCAAAAGCTGATTTTTTAACCACCAAGTTTAATTTATACCAAAATAGATGTTTTTATTTTAAATAAAATAAATGAAATTTCAACTAGAAAAGATAAATTATCAGACAAAAGTTCAAAAGTTACATTTTTAATTTAAAAAAAAAGATCGTCTACCAATTTTCAAGCAAAAAAATTAATTTTTTACCAGAAGAAAAAATTTTTTAACAAAATAAATTAAGTTTGAAACAGATACTTGAATTTTTAACTGAAAAAGAGAATTTTCCAAACAAAAATTTAATATCTACATTTGCGTAAAACCATTTTTCCTTTTTAGGATTTTTTTGAGTTGGAAAGGAGGAAAATTTTGTTCAACTTTTTTTCCTGAATTGGAAGAGGCCATATTTTACTTTTAACATTTTCTGTTTTTAAGATTTTTCGTTTTGATTTATTCTGATTAGTTTTAATTCAGAACATTGAAAAAGATAACGAAGATTTATTTTTTTAAGTAGAAATGTTTAAACTATTTAATTAATAAAAGTTTAATTTCAAATCATTTTTTTAACTTAACAGTTTTTAAATTAAAAGTTAAATTATTTTTATTTGAAATAGTCTAGGCATCCTTTAAAAGCTTTAAAATTTGATTTTAAAGTCTTGAGAAATCTAGAAGTGTTTTCAAATTTTTCCAAATTCAAAATAATTTTTGAATTTCTTTCGGAACTTTTAAATAAATTTCAAAATTAATTGAATTTTTTCTCTAATTTTTAGAAAATCCTGCAAATTGAAAAACAAAAATTAATTTTAATTTATAAATAAATAAACAATTATTTGTAAAAATATTAGCGTAATTTTAAGAGATATTTAGAAGTTTCAAACAAAAAATTTAGAATTTTTTAAAGAATTTTGAAAGACTTACAAAAAAAAAAATCTTCTTAAGATTCTTATAAAAATTGACAATGATTTTTCACTTTG
Source organism: Belonocnema kinseyi (assembly GCF_010883055.1). Lineage (NCBI taxonomy): Eukaryota > Metazoa > Arthropoda > Insecta > Hymenoptera > Cynipidae > Belonocnema > Belonocnema kinseyi. The sequence goes on along the minus strand of NC_046666.1, from coordinate 3,244,880 downwards.
ATAAATTATTGTAACAAAAATTTTAAAAAGATTTCAAGAGATTTCAAAAATTGCAGGAAAATTTCGATTAATTTAAAATATATTTTTAAACAAAAATATTAACTGTTTACCAAAAAGGACGAATTTTCAACAAAATACTTGATTTTTTAACCTGAAAAGATGAAAATTTAACAACAAATGGAAGTTATCTTTCAATAAAGAAAATTAATCCTTAATAATAAAAAAACGAATTTTTAGCAAAATATTAAATTTTCAACAAACAAAAAAAAAAGAATTTTCGACTAAAATAATTCAGCGAAAGAGATGAATTTTTAAACAAAAGTTTATTTTTTAAGGAAGAAGATAAATTTGCTACAAAAAAAATTAGTAACAAAATACATGAATTTTCTACCAAACACTTGAGGTTGAATTCAAAATATTTTTTGAAATTTTTTCGGAACTTTTGAATATATATTTTTAAATGAATGAAATTCTAGCTATAACTTTAAAAACTGCATTTAAAATTCTTAAAATTAAAATATATGTTTAAAAATTAAAAATCTAAAATGGAAAATTTTTAAAGTGAAAAATTCTATAATTAAGCATTCCAAACTGAATGTTATAATAATTTATAAAAATCCTCATTTGAAAATTCTTTAAAAAACGGTTAAAATCAAAGTTAGACAACATTTTTATTTTTTAAATGTTGTAAAATTCCCGGTCAAAAAATAAATTCCCTGTGATTTTTATTTTACCATCTTACTATTATTAAATCAAATTTAAAACGCATCAAATTCCCAAATTTCCAAGAGAAATATGCATCTTTAACAAAATACTTGAATTTTTAAACAAGAAGGTTTATTTTCTATTAAAAATGAAATTTTTCAACAAATACATGAATTATCAACCAAGTGGTTTAATTTTTAACTATAAAATATCAATTTTCAATAAAAAGTTGAAAAAATAAATTTTTAGTTAAAAAAAAAGTTAATGTTCAACTAAAAGGAAAATTTTTCAACTAAATTGATGGAATATTCAATGAGATTAGTAATTACTATATTTTTAATAAGATACTTGAATTTTCAAATTAGAAAGATAATTTTTCGACAAAAAAAATTAATAGTTACATTTTTAGTGAAAAAAAATTAAAACTGAGGAATTTTTAAATAAAATGGTAAATCTTCAAATCGAATAGTTGAATTTTAAATAAAATAAAAAATTTCAACAAATTAATAATCAATCATTAAATGAAATAGATGAATTTTTAACAAAAATGATAAAATTTTAACCAAAAGCGGATTTTTTAACCAAGAAGTTTAATTTATACCAAAATAGATGATTTTTAAAATAAAATACATGAATTTTCAACTAGAAAAGATAAATTGTCAAACAAAAGTTCAGCAGTTACATTTTTAATTTAAAAAATTATCGTCAACCAAAGAGATGAATTTTTATGTAAAAAGATTAATTTTCAACCAAAAAGATTAATTGTTTACCAAAAGAATAAATATTCGAGATAATAAATTAATTTTGAACCAGATACTTGAATTTTCAATGAAAAAATTATTATTCAAACAAACTAATTAATTTTTCACCTAAATGAAGAAAAAGTTCAACTTGAATAGTTGAATTTTAAATTAAGAAGATGAATTTTCAACTAAAATTGAGAATCTTTAAATGAAATAGTTGAATTTTTCAACTAAAAGATAAATTTCTGAACAAAATATAAATTTGTATCAGAAAAATACGATTTTTCAGCCAAATAAACAAATTTTCAACCAAATACTTGAATTTTCAACTTGGAAAGATAATTTTTTAATGAAAAATTAAATAGTTATATTTTTAGTGAAAAAAAAATCAAAATGATGAATTTTCAACTAAAAAGATTAATTTTGTACCAAAAGAATAAATATTCAAGATAATAAATTAATTTTGAACCAGATACTTGAATTTTCAATGAAAAAATTATTATTCAAACAAACTAATTAATTTTTCACCTAAATGAAGAAAAAGTTCAACTTGAATTTTAAATTAAAAAGATGAATTTTCAACTAAAATTAAGAATATTTAACTGAAATAGTTGAATTCTCAAACAAAAATTTGAATTTTTAACCAAGAATAATAATTTGTACCAAAAAAAAGACGGATTTTCAAAAACATACGTGAAGTTTCAACTAAAAAGATAAATTTCCAACCAAAAGTTGAATAGTTAAATTTTTAGTAAAAAAAAAATTCACGTCCAACAAAAGAGACAATTTTTAAGCTAAAAGATACATTTTCAAGCAAGAAGATCGATTTTTTACCAAAATAACGATTTCACAAAAAAAAAAATAAATGAATTTTTTGCCAGACAAGATTGAAAAGATTAATCATAAACTAAAAAGATGAATTTTTAACAAAAGAGTTTATCTTTCAACCTCACAGTTTTATTTTGTATCAAAAAGACGAATTTCAAAATAGAAAATTAATTTTGTATAAAAAAAATAAGATTTTTCTACAGAATGCATTAATTTTCAAAAAAATACGGGTTAAATTTTCGTTAAAAAAACAACAAAAAAACTCATTTTCAACACAAAATGGAATTGCTACATTTTTATTTTTAAAAAAATAATAATTTTCCACCAAACTGGTAAAATTTCATATAAAATTATGAGTCTTTAACTGGAATAGTTAAATTTTCAATCAAAAAGATTCATTTTTAACCAAGAAGATTAATATCTATCAAAAAAGACAAAATTTCAAATTAAAAAATATAATTTTTCAACCAAAAATGTAAGACTTAAATTTTTCGTTAAAAAAATTAATGTTCAAGCAAACTAAGGAATTTTTAACTTCAAATAAAAAAGATAAATCGCCAAACAAAATTTGAATAGTTAATTTTTTAGTTGAAAAAATTAACGTTTAACAAAATAAATTAATTTTCTACCAGATACAAGAATTTTCAACTAAAAACGATACATTTTTAACCAAAAATTGAATATTTAAATTTTCAGTCAAAAAAATTAATTAAAAAGCAAAAAAAATACCGAATTTTCAAGAAAATAGTTAAATACAGTAATATAAAGCTAGGTACTTTTACAAATAGAAGAATCATTTTTATTCAATTTTATATCAAAATTTGTAAAAACATTAAGCTTGCTTTCGAGAAAATGCCCTGATTTTTAAGAAAAAAAAAAAACATTTTTCGCTCTCCATTAATAAATAAATTCCCGGTTTTCCAGACAACCAAATTTTTTTGGAAATTTTCTGTTTTTCCTGGAGAGTTTCAAAATTTTTTAAGTCCTAGGAGTAACAAGGAATTTTTTAGAACAATTTAAAGTTTTCACAATCAATATTTACAAACAAAAATTCGAATTTCTTAAAATTTTTAATAAGAACTAAAATTAAATCTAGTAAATTATTTTAATACATATTAAAAAAATCCAGAATGATTGCCTTGAAAGATTTAAATTTTTTCGGAATTGGAGTAGACCATATTTTAATTTTAACATTTTTATTGAGTTCGGAAAAAGAAATTTTTTTGTTCAATTTTTTCTGAATTGGAAGAGGGACATTTTCTTGTTTTTAAATTTTTTATAGATTTCGAAGGGAGAAAATTTCGGATTTATTATTTTTTTGATTAAAAAAGAAACATTTATTTCCTTCTAAGATTTTTATCGAGTTGGAAGCGACGAAATTTTGGTTACTTTATTTTTATTCTGAATTGGAAGAGGCCATATTTTACTTTTAATATTTTTATTGAGTTGGAAGGAGAAAAATTATTTTGTTAAATTTTTTTCTGAATTGTAAGAGGGCATTTTTTTGTTTTTAAATTTTTTATAGACTTCGAAGGGAGAAAAGTTTGCATGTTATTTTTTGTTGTTATTGAAAAAGAAACATTTATTTATTTTTTAAAATTTTATCGAGTTGGAAGCGACGAAATTTTTGTTATTTATTTTTATTCTGAATTAGAAGAGGCCATTTTTTTCTTTTCAGCATTTTTATTGAACGAATTTTCTTAATCTGCTTTTTTTTCTGAATTGGAAGAGGCCATATTTTAGTTTTAAGATTTTTATTGAGTTGGAAGAAAGCAAATTTCTTTGTTCAATTTTTTTCTAAATTAGAATAGAGAAATTTTTTTAAAAATTTTTCATTGACTTTGACGGGTGAAAATGTGGGGTTTGATTTTTTTTTTTTAAATTAAAAATGAAACATTTATTTATTATTTTTATCGAGTTGGAAGCGACGAAATTTTTGTTATTTACTTTTATTCGGAATTAGAAGAGGCCATTTTTCCTTTTCAGCATTTTTATTGAACAAATTTTTTTTAATCTGTTTTTTTTTAATTGGAAGAGGCTATATTTTATTTTTATCATTTTTTTCGATTTTTAATAAGTTCGTCATGAGGAAACTTTCGTTTTAATTTATTTTGATTAGTTTTTATTCAGAGCATTGGAAAATTAAACGAAGATTTATTATTTTTTTATTCATAAATATTTGAACTATTTAATCTATGAAAGTTTAACTTCCAAGCTTCAATTTTGAAAGCTTAAAATTCAAAACAGTTCCATTTTAAATGCTTTATTTTAAAATTCAGTTTTGATGAATTCAAATTTTAAAAAATTGCAGTTTCAAAAGTTTTAATATTTTAATTCCTATAAACGTGAAAAATAAGAATCAATAAACATAGAAATTTTTTTATTTTCAGCATTTTTATTGAACGCATTTTTCTAATCAGTCTTTTTTCTGAATTGGAAGAGGCCATATTTTAGTTTTAAGATTTTTATTGAGTTGGAAGAAAGAAAATTTCTTTGTTCCATTTTTTTCTAAATTATAACAGAGAAATTTTTTATTGAATTTGACGGGAGAAAATGTGGGGTTTGATTTTTTTTCTAATTAAAAAAGAAACATTTATTTATTTTTAAGATTTTTATCGAGTTGGAAACGAAGAAATTTTTGTTATTTACTTTTATTTCGAATTAGAAGAGGCTATTTTTTCTTTTCAGCACTTTTATGGATCGAATTTTTCTAATCTGTTTTTTTTTGTTTTGAATTGGAAGAGGCCATATTTTACTTTTAACATTTTTGTTGAGTTGGCCGGAAGGAAATTTCTTTGTGAGATTTTTTGCTGAATTGGAAAAGATACGTTATTTTTCTATTTTTAGAATTTTCATAGAGTTGGGGGGAATGAAATTCTTGTTATATACTTTTTTTTAACTGGAAGACTATTTTTCCTTTTTAGGAATTTTTTTGAGTTGAAGGGGGCAACTTTTTTTTCAATCGTTTTTATGAATTGCAGGATTTTTATTGAATTGGAAAGGAGGAAAATTTTGTTGATATTTTTTTCCTGAATTGGAAGAGGCCATATTTTAGTTTTAACATTTTTGTTGAGTTGGAAGAAAGGAAATTTCTTTGTGGAATTTTTTGCTGAATTGGAAGAGAAACATTTATTTTTAGAATTTTCAGAGTTGGGAGGAATGAAATTCTTGTTATATTCTTTTTTTTAACTTTGGAAAGGAGGAAAATTTTGTTGATATTTTTTTCCTGAATTAGAAGAGGTCATATTTTACTTTTAACATTTTTTTTTAAATTTATGAAAGTTTAATTTCCAAGCTTCAATTTTAAAAGCTTAAAATTCAAAACAGTTCCATTTTGAATGCTTTATTTTAAAATTCAGTTTTGATTTCTTAAAATAAAAAATTGCAGTTTCAAAAAGTTTTAATATTTTAGTTCCCATAAACGTGAAAAATAAGAATAAATAAACATGACTTCTTTTTTTATTTTCAGCATTTTTATTGAACGCATTTTTCTAATCAGTTTTCTTTTCTGAATTGGAAGAGGCCATATTTTAGTTTTAAGATTTTTATTGAGTTGGAAGAAAGGAAATTTCTTTGTTCAATTTTTTTCTAAATTAGAACAGAGAAATTTTTTGCTTTTAAATTTTTTATAGACTTCGAAGGGAGAAAATTTGGAGACTAATTTTTTTTTTTAATTAAAAAAGAAACATTTATTATCTTTATCGAGTTGGAAGCGACGAAATTTTTGATATTTACTTTTATTTCAAATTAGAAGAGGCCATATTTTACTTTTAACATTTTTTTTTTAATTTATGAAAGTTTAATTTCGAAGCTTCAATTTTAAAAGCTTAAAATTCGAAACAGTTCCGTTTTGAATGCTTTATTTAAAAATTCAGTTTTTATTACTTAAAATAAAAAATTGCAGTTTCAAAAGTTTCAATATTTTAATTCCTATAAACGTGAAAAATAAGAATCAATAAACCTGAAATTTTTTTTATTTTCAGCATTTTTCTAATCAGTTTTTTTTTCGGAACTGGAAGAGGCCATATTTTAGTTTTAAGATTTTTATTGAGTTGGAAGAAAGAAAATTTCTTTGTTCAATTTTTTTTTTAATTAGAACAGAGAAATTTTTTGCTTTTAAATTTTTTATAGACTTCAAAGGGAGAAAATATGGAGACTAATTTTTTTTTAAATTAAAAAAGAAACATTTATTTATTATTTTTATCGAATTGGAAACAACGAAATTTTCGTTATTTACTTTTATTTCGAATTAGAAGAGGCCATATTTTACTTTTAACATTTTTTTAAATTTATAAAAGTTTAATTTCCAAGCTTCAATTTTAAAAGCTTAAAATTCAAAACAGTTCCATTTTAAATGCTTTATTTTAAAATTCAGTTTTTATTACTTAAAATAAAAAATTGCAATTTCAAAAAGTTTTAATATTTTAGTTCCTATAAACGTGAAAAATAAGAATCAATAAACATGACTTTTTTTTTATTTTCAGCATTTTTATTGAACGCATATTTCTAATCAGTTTTTTTTTTCTGAATTGGAAGAGGCCATATTTTAATTTTAAGATTTGTATTGAATTGGAAAAAAGAAAATTACTTTGTTCCATTTTTTTCTAAATTAGAACAGAGAAATTTTTTGTTTTTCAATTTTTTACTGACTTTGACGGGAGAAAATGTGGGGTTTGACTTCTTTTTAAATTAAAAAAGAAACATTTATTTATTTTTAAGATTTTTATCGAGTTGGAAGCGACGAAATTTTTGATATTTACTTTTATTCCGAATTAGAAGAGGCCATTTTTTCTTTTCAGCACTTTTATTGAAAGAATTTGTTTGATCTTTTTTTTTTCTGAATTGGAAGAGGTCATATTTTTAGTTAGTTAGTTAGTTATTTTTAGAATTTTCAGAGTTGGGAGAAATGAAATTCTTGTCATATTCTTTTTTTTTAACTTTGGAAAGGAGGAAAATTTTGTTGATATTTTTTTTCTGAATTGGAAGAGGTCATATTTTACTTTTAACATTTTTTTTTTAATTTATAAAAGTTTAAAATTCGAAACAGTTCCATTTTGAATGTTTTATTTAAAAATTCAGTTTTGATTTCTTAAAATAAAAAATTGCAGTTTCAAAAAGTTTAAATATTTTAATTTCAATAAACGGGAAAAATAATGTAAATTAAATTTACCTTGCAGCGCCATAAAGGACGATTAAAGATCTTTCAGGCATCGGAATCCTGACCACAATATCTTCAAATTTCGGCTCTTCTCCCAAACTTTCATCTCCATCTAGAAGCTTTTGCGTAGAGACATAATCTAGATTGTACCGTTTTTTTAAATTTCGATAAGGAATCATGCTCAAAACCGAATCCTCAATTATATTAACTGTCACGATTCTTTCTCCCCAGATCCAACAATCGTCGATATGAGGATCAATGGAAGCTCCTCGCTCAGAATTGTACTCGAGACTACATTGTTCCACGGTTTGAAAATTTTCAAGAAGTGGAACCTTCGCAAACTTTTCTTGAACGAATCGGGTCGTTTTTGGAAATCCGTCAAATGATCCTAATCGCAGACGTCTTTTTTTAAAGTTACATTTTGGCCCGTAGTTCTAAAAACATATATTTATTTTTAAATTCGAAAATTAAATTTGAAGATTTATTTTTAAAAAATATCATTATTTTTATTCTGATTTGATAATAATAAAAATAAAAAGGACGAAAAAAATATTTTTAAAATAAAACGAAGGGGTTTTGGTTCGTCTTCTCATTTTTCTTTCATTTTTGTCCAAACATTTTTTTTGTTCTTTCTTTTCCTTTTTTAAAGATTTTTTTAAAAAAGATGTTCTTTTTTAAATTACAAAATTAACTTAATTATTGGAAGTTAAAAAGGATTTTAAATTTGATTTTAATATCATTTAAATTTATTAAATTTTAAATTGATAGAAAATTTGTAAATTTACCTGTTTCCTTCGACCGCTTTGGGAAATTTCCCAGGGCAAGGAATCTAGGTCGTTTATCAACGAATGGGCTTCCTCATCACTCAAAAAGTCTTCCTGAAAACATACATTATTGGCATTGACCTAAATTGTACCACCCTTTATTTTAACTTTAAAAAAATCTCAGGAAAAGGAATTTTCGACAAAAAAAATACGACTTTAACAAAATAGTTGAATTTTTACAAAAATAATTCAACTTTCATCAAAATGTTTAAATTTTTTACCAAATAGCTGAACTTTTATTAGTCTGCAAAGATAAATTTGCAACCAAGAAGATTAATTTTCTAACAAAATAAAAATTTTAAATAAAATACATGACTTTTCAACCAAATAATTGAATTATCAACAAAAAAGAGTTTCATTTTCAACCAACCAGTTAAATTTTCCTCTCAAAAAAATATTGTTTTTTTAAACAAAATATTAGATTTTACAAACAAAAAAATTAGAAATTCAACGAAATAGTTGTTTTTTTAACAAAATAGTACAATTTTCAACCTAAGAAGATTATTTCAAGCCAAATAAATTATTATCAACTAAAAAAGTGGTTTAAAACAAAAAATGAAATATCGGTCATTTTTATACAAAGAAAAAAAGACAAATTTTAAACAGAATAATTGAATCCTCAAAAAACAAATATATATTAATTTTCAACAAAATATTGACGTTTTCAAGCCAAACGGGCAAATTTTGTAGAAAAAAGTTCACTTTCGAACAAGAAGAGAAGAAATTTTAACAAGAAAGTAAACTTGCAACCAAGGAAGATCAATTTTCAACGAAGTAGTTAAATTTTTAACTAAAAAAGATCGATTTTTCTAAAACGAAGAAAGTAAATTTAAAAATTTGAATTTTGAACAAAAAATATTATTTTTTAACAACAAAGTCAATTTACAACCAAATAGATAAATTTTCAACTGAAATTATGAATCTTCAATCAAGAACCAAATATATTTTTCAACAATAAAAATTAATTTAAAATAAAAAGAAGCAGAATATAACGAAAAATGCCGAATTTTGATGAAAATGGTTGATCTTCAACCAAAACAGATAATTTTCAAACAAAAATATTAATTTTTTTTACCAAAAAGGATCAATTTTCAACAAAATACATGAATCTTTAACCAGAAAAGATTAAATTTCAACAAAAAATGGAAGTTATACTTACAATAAAGAAAACAGATCCTCAATAAAAAAAACGAATTGTTAGAAAAATATTAAATTTTCAACCAAAAAGATGATTTTTCAATTTAAATAATGAATCATAAAAAAACATTTAAGAAAAAAGTTCAACATGCAAGTAAAGAGATGAATTTTTAACCAAAAAGTTTATTTCTTAAGCAAGAAGATTAATTTTCTAAAAAAAAATGAATTAGTAACAAAATGTATGAATTTTCTATCAAGTACTTGAGTTTGAATTTGTAAATAAAAGATACATTTTCAATTAAGAACGATGACTTTTCTAACAAGTAGTTAAATTTTAAACTAAGAAATAAAAGTTTTTAACCAAAAATGGAATCGTTAAATTTTCCCTTAAAAAAAAATAATTTAAAAAAAAGCAACAAACTACATGAAATTAAAAAAAAATACTTGAATTTTGAAGTAAAAAAGATCAATTTCGAAAAAAGAAAGAGGAATTTTTTAACAAGTAGTTAAATTTTAAACTATGAAATAAAAGTTTTTAACCAAAAATGGAATCGTTAAATTTTCACTCTAAAAAATTAATTTTAAAAAAAGCAAAAAATATATGAAATTAAAAAAAATACTTGAATTTTGAAGTAAAAAAGATCAATTTCGAAAAAAGAAAGAGGAATTTTTTAACAAGTAGTTCAATTTTAAACTATGAAATAAAAGTTTTTAACCAAAAATGGAATCGTTAAATTTTCACTCTAAAAAATTAATTTTAAAAAAAGCAAAAAATATATGAAATTTAAAAAACAAATACTTGAATTTTGGTAAAAAAAGATCAATTTCGAAAAAAGAAAGAGGAATTTTTTAACAATTAGTTCAATTTTAAACTAAGAAATAAAAGTTTTAAACAAAAAATGGAATCGTTAAATTTTCCCTTAAAAAAAAAAATAATTTAAAAAAAGCAAAAAATCTATGAAATTTAAAAAACAAATACTTGAATTTTGAAGTAAAAAAGATCAATTTCGAAAAAAGAAAGAGGAATTTTTTAACAAGTAGTTCAATTTTAAACTATGAAATAAAAGTTTTTAACCAAAAATGGAATCGTTAAATTTTCACTCTAAAAAATTAATTTTAAAAAAAGCAAAAAATATATGAAATTTAAAAAACAAATACTTGAATTTTGAAGTAAAAAAAGATCAATTTCGAAAAAAGAAAGAGGAATTTTTTAACAAGTAGTTAAATTTTAAACTATGAAATAAAAGTTTTCAACAAAAAATGGAATCGTTAAATTTTCCCTTAAAAAAAAATAATTTAAAAAAAGGGAAAAAATATATGAAATATAAAAAACAAATACTTGAATTTTGAAGTAAAAAAAGATCAATTTCGAAAAAAGAAAGAGGAATTTTTTAACAAGTAGTTAAATTTTAAACTATAAAATAAAAGTTACCAGATACTGGAATTTTCCACTCAGAAAGAGAGTTTTTTAATCAAAAACAATAGTTGAAGCGTTAAATTTTTAGATACAAAAAAATTAAAGCCTACCAAAAAGTTAAAATTTTAAATAAAAAGATGATTTTTCAATCATGCAGGTTGATTTTTTACGAAAAGAATTAATTTTCAACTCAAAAAGATAATTTTTCAGCTAAGAAGTTATTAATAGTTAAATTTTAAATGAAAACAATGAATGTTCAACCAAGCTGATAAATTTTAAACTAAAACGGTCAATATTAAACTTGAATAGTCGAATTTTAAATAAAAAAGATATTTTTTTTAACTAAAATAATGAATCTTTAACTTGACTAGTTGAATTTTCAACCAAAAGAATAATTTTTTTTTAAACCAAGAAGTTTAATTTATACAAAAATAGATAAATTTGTTACAAAATACATGCAGCTTCAATTAAAAAAGATAAATTGTCAAACAAAAAATGTATTTCTTAAGCAGAACGATTAATTTCCTACAAAAAAAAAAATATGAATTATAGACCGATGAAAATTTTCAATCAGAAAATAAAATTTTTTTATTTAAATTATCAATTTTAAACCAAAAATCGAATAGTTAAATTTCCAGTTAAAAACTGATGAATTTTGGACGAAAATAAAAAATTAATTTTCAAAAAAAGAGTTGAACATCCAATCAAAGAGAATTTTCAACGAAATACTTAAATTTTCAATTGAAAAAAAGATGAATTTTCATACCAAAAAGTTGAATCCTCAATCGAAACAGATTAATTTTAAATTAAGTAGTTGCATTTTTAACCGAAAAGGATGAATTTTCAAACAAGCATTTTAATTTTCTAGTCAAAAGAGATGAATTTTCAACCAGGAAATATCGATTTTCCATTTTAATTATCAACTTTCAACCAAAAATGGAATTGTTAAATTTTTAGTTAAAACCTGATGAATTTTCAACGAAAAAGATGATTTTTCAACCAAGAAGAATAATTTATACAAAAAAAAAAAACAAGAATTTTCAACAAAATACATAAAGACTCAACTAAAAAAAAAATTGTGAACCAAAAATTGAATTTAGTTACATTTTTACTTGAAAAAGTTAATGTTCAACCAAATTATAATAATATATAATATAATTAATGATATATTAATTTCAATTCTTATCAAGATTTTCGGATTGAAACAGTTACCATCAGGAACTTATCAAATTTTGAACGGATCTAGAATTTTTTGGTCAAATAAATTATTTATTTTAAAAATAATTTATTTATTTATATTTACAGTAGATAAAATTAAACTATTTTTTATCAAAAATTTTCAACTTCAAATGATTTTAATTGTTTAAATCTTCAAAACTGCACTTTAATTATTTACAAAAAAAAAATGTTAAAATCGAACTTGGGTAGATTTTTCTTTTTAAAATTCGTAAAATTCCCGGTTTCCCTGCTCGACGGCCACCCTGTTTTTTAATAAAAAATCTTGGATTTTAAAAAATTATTATTTTTTTTTACCATCAAAACTGCATTTTAAAATTCTTTAAATTAAATTATATGCTTGGAAATTAAAAATCTAAAATGGAAAATTTTTTACGTGAAAGATTTTCTAATTACGCATTCTAAACTAAATGATATAATAATTTATAAAAATCAGAATTTAACAAATTAGTTTTAAAAAACGGTTGAAATCAAAGTTGGATAAAATTTTTATTCTAAAAATGTTGTAAAATTCCCGGTAAAAAAATAAATTGTCATATCACGGTTTTCCCCGGTCTCATAAAATTCCCGGTTTTCCAGGTTTCCCGGTTTTCCAGGTTTCCCGGTTTTCCAGGTTTCCCGGGCCAGAGGCCATCCTGGAAAGGGATGTTTTTTTATAACTAAAATTATGGAATATTCAACTGCATTAAATATATTTTCAGTTTCATACAATTCTTTTTAAATTAAAAAAAATATATATCTTCAACAATATATTTAAAATTTTAACCCAAATAATTCAATTTCAAGTAAAAATGCTAAACCAAACTAAGGAATTTTCAAATAAATGATAAATCTTTAGCTGAAATAGTTTAATTTTAAATAAAAAAAATTAATTTTTACCAAAAGAAGAAATTTTTAACAAAAGAAATTAATTTTGAACCAGATACTTGAATTTTTAAATTAAAAAGATAGTTTTTTAACCAAAAACGTAATAGTTAAAAAAATTAACGTTAAACTGAACTGAGGAATTATTAACATTAAATAAAATTATCTAAAATGGTGAATCTTCAACTGGAATAGTTGAATTTTAAACTAAAAAGATCAATTTTCAACCAAAAAGATGAATTTTTAAACCGAAAATAATAATTTCTATGAAAAAATTAGAATTTTTAATAAAATACATAAAGTTTCAAATAAAAAAGAATTATCCAACAAAAGTTGAACATTTAAATTTTAAACTAAAAAAAAAATAAAATAAAATAACGTCAACCAAACAGGTGAATTTTCAATCAAAAAGATTGATTTTTCACCAAAAGAACAAATTTTTAACAAAATAAATGAATTTTTAACTAAAAAAGACCATTTTTAACCAAAAATTAAATAGTTAAATTTTAAATTAAAAATATCAATTTTGAACTAAAATAATTAATCTTTAACTGAAATAGTTGAATTTAAAACCAAAAAGATGAATTTTCAAACCGAAAAGAATAATTTCTACCAAATAATAAGAATTTTAAAGAAAATATATTAAGTTTTGAATAAAAAAAGACAAATTGTCCAACAAAAGTTGAACAGTTCAATTTTTAATTAAAAAAAAAATGAACGTCACCCAAACAGATAAATTTTTAAGTAAAAAGATGAATTTTCAAAAACAACAAAATTGATTTTTTACCAAAAGAAGAAATTTTCAACAAAAGAAATTAATTTTGAACCAGATACTTGAATTTTTAAATTAAAAAGATAGTTTTTTAACCAAAAACGTAATAGTTAAAAAAATTAACGTTAAACTGAACTGAGGAATTATTAACATTAAATAAAATTATCTAAAATGGTGAATCTTCAACTGGAATAGTTGAATTTTAAACTAAAAAGATCAATTTTCAACCAAAAAGATGAATTTTTATACCGAAAATAATAATTTCTATGAAAAAATTAGAATTTTTAATAAAATACATAAAGTTTCAAATAAAAAAGAATTATCCGACAAAAGTTGAAGGGTTAAATTTTTAAATAAAAAAAATAAAATAACGTCAACCAAACAGATAAATTTTTAAATAAAAAGATAAATTTTCAATCAAAAAGATTGATTTTTTACCAAAAGAACAAATTTTTAACAAAATAAATGAATTTTTAACTGGATATTTGAATTTTTTACTCAAAAAGACCATTTTTTAACCAAAAATTAAATAGTTAAATTTTAAATTAAAAATATCAATTTTGAACTAAAATAATTAATCTTTAACAGAAATTGTTGAATTTCCAACCAAAAAGATGAATTTTCAAACCGAAAAGAATAATTTCCACCAAATGATAAGAATTTTTAAAAAAATATATGAAGTTTCGAATAAAAAAGACAAATTGTCCAACAAAAGTTGAACAGTTAAATTTTTTGTTAAATAAATTAACGTTAAACTAAACTGAAGAATTATTAAAATTAAATAAAATTAACTAAAATGATGAATCTTCAACTGGAATAGTTGAATTTTAAATAAAAAAAAGATCAATTTTCAACTAAAATAATTAATCTTTAACTTAAATAGTTAAATTTTCAACCAAAAAGATGAATTTTTAAACCGAAAAGAATAATTTCTATGAAAAAATTAGAATTTTTAATAAAATACATAAAGTTTCAAGTAAAAAAGAATTATCCGACAAAAGTTGAACGGTTAAATTTTTAAATAAAATAAAATAAAATAAAATAACGTCAACCAAACAGATGAATTTTCAATCAAAAAGATTTATTTTTTACCAAAATAACAAATTTTTAACAAAATAAATGAATTTTTAACTGGATACTTGAATTTTTTAATCAAAAAGACCATTTTTTAACCAAAAATTTAATAGTTAAATTTAAGTTAAAAAAATTAAATTTCAACTAAACTGGGGAATTTTTTAAATAAAATTATGTATCTTGAACTGGAACAGTTGAATTTTAAATTAAAAATATCAATTTTGAACTAAAATAATTAATCTTTAACTGAAAGTGCCCAAAAAAAGTTGAACTGTTAAATTTTTTGTTAAAAAAATTTAAGTTAAACTAAACTGAGGAATTATTAAAATTAAATAAAATTAACTAAAATGATGAATCTTCAACTGGAATAGTTGAATTTTAAATGAAAAAAAGATAAATTTTCAACTAAAATAATTAATCTTTAACTTAAATAGTTAAATTTTCAACCAAAAAGATGAATTTTTAAACCGAAAAGAATAATTTCTATGAAAAAATTATAATTTTTAATAAAATACATAAAGTTTCAAATAAAAAAGAATTATCCGACAAAAGTTGAACGGTTAAATTTTTAAATAAAAAAAATAAAATGAAATAACATCAACCAAGCAGATGAATTTTTAAATAAAAATTAAATTTTCAATCAAAAAGATTGATTTTTTACCAAAAGAACAAATTTTTAACAAAATAAATGAATTTTTAACTGGATATTTGAATTTTTTAATCAAAAAGACCATTTTTTAACCAAAAATTTAATAGTTAAATTTAAGTTAAAAAAATTAAATTTCAACTGAACTGAGGAATTTTTTACTAAAATTATGTATCTTGAACTGGAACAGTTGAGTTTTAAATTAAAAATATCAATTTTGAACTAAAATAATTAATCTTTAACTGAAAGTGCCCAACAAAAGTTGAACAGTTAAATTTTTTGTTAAAAAAATTTAAGTTAAACTAAACTGAGGAATTATTAAAATTAAATAAAATTAACTAAAATGATGAATCTTCAACTGGAATAGTTGAATTTTAAATAAAAAAAGATCAATTTTCAACTAAAAAGATGAATTTTTAAACCGAAAAGAATAATTTCTACCAAAAAATAAGAATTTTTAATAAAATACATAAAGTTTCAAATAAAAAAGAATTATCCGACAAAAGTTGAATGGTTAAATTTTTAAATAAAAAAATAAAATAAAATAACGTCAACCAAACAGATGAATTTTTAAATAAAAAGATGAATTTTCAACCAAAAAGATTGATTTTTTACCAAAATAATGAATTTTTAACTAAAAAAGACCATTTTTTAACCAAAAATTAAATAGTTAAATTTAAGTTAAAAAAATTAACTTTCAACTAAACTGAGGAATTTTTAATTAAAATTATGTATCTTGAACTGGAACAGTTGAATTTTAAATAAAAAATATAAATTTGCAACTGAAATAATTAATCTTTAACTGAAATAGTTGAATTTTCAACCTAAAAGAAAATTTTTCCCGAAGAAGATTTATTTATTGTGTCACTTAGTATGTAAAAAATATTATTAATAATATTAATTAAATATTATAATTAATGATTAATTAATTAAATAATTAATAAATAATATTATAATTAAATATTAATAGTAAGATATGAAAAATCCTCAATTGTTTCATTATTAATAGTCTAACTGATAATGTAAATTGTTTAAATTTATACAAATAGTTACAAATTATCGTACCATCCTTCATTTTAACTGCAAATGTTTATTTTAATAGAAATTAATTCTCTGGCCTAAATTAAACTAAGAAAAATAAGTGATGATTAAATTATTAATACCTGAATATAAACGCCGGGAAAATCAATCGATTTTCCGGAATGATTCGGATGAAGTTTGAATTCGTTGTATTCCCAACCAGGCCAAGCTTTATCGCAGCCAGGGCAATAAACATAACTTGTTTGTTTCTAAAATATAAAAAGAAATTCTGCATTCAATTTTGGTATCTCATTTTAACATTCAAAGTGCATCGTGGGTGATATACACCCCAGCGTATTTAATCATGTATTGTTTCACCCCTATTGAATATTTTGTCACAATAAAATTATCCGATATAGTTCAAGGTATCTTTTATAAGGTAGAGTTGATTTTATAGCCATTTATTTATTTTAATTTTGTTACCAAAATTATTAGAAAAAAGTGAAAAATTGTTTTTTACTTAAAAATTCATAACTCACGCAATTTTTATTATTTTAGTCTGAAAATGTATGACTATATTTTTGTAATAATGTAATTTCATTTTAAAAATATTGCAACATGGATGCTTTCAAAAAAGATATTTAGCGACACAGTTTAAAAGTCAATTTTATGATAAAATGATGAATCAGATTTTTTGCCTTTAAATCAATTTGTTATTATAAAAATTGAGAAACTTTGACATTTAAAACTATAAAAATGAAAGAAATTGAAAAAAAACATATATAACTGTATTTTAACAATTATATTTTATTCAACACATCCAGTCTGCTCTCGCATGACGCGCTGCCGTAAGTGATAACCCATTTTTAAAAGAAAGTATGAAATAATCGAAAAAAATAATTGTTTCACTTTATATGATATACTTACGTTAGAAAGTAAACAAAAATCAATAAAATTTCAACAACAACAAAAAATTCGTTCTAAAATTACTTTTTTACTCAATAAGTGCACACTGGGTGTTAGACACCCCACGATTTTTTTACCTCCACTTTCAGCAGCTGTGTCTCCAACTAAAGCTAGATGGCGACACTTACTCAATTTTTTCGAATTAAGTATGGTTTATAAGAGTTTGATAATTCCTTGGGGTGTCCGACACCCACAATGCACTTTACGTGTTTAATACTTAACAAGTGGAAAAGCGTAAGGAATCAAGCACAATTTTCCACTTTTTTCAGGAGACTAAAAATTATTGAATTTTAAAAACAAAATGTATCATTTAAAAATTACTATTTTAACGACTCAGTTATAAAATCATAATTTAAGAATACCTAAATTTAAAACGCTTATAATATTTCTTCAAGTTAAAATGTATTTATTTATAAAGATTTCAATTCGAAATCATATAATTTTCAATGTTTTTCGAATAATTATTCTCTAAAAGTTTACAATTTCAAATGCATCAATTTATAAAATTGTGAAAATAACACTCCAGTTTTTTTAATACAGAAATCGTATTTCTCGATTAAAAAATATCTATTCAATCACTTTAAATATCACTTTGTATCTAAAAATTTTATAATTTAAATTTAAAATTACAGTTTTCAATGCGCAATTCTAAAATAGTTTCATTGTTTAATAAATTTTGAAAATATATTTTTCAACATCAAATAATTAAATTCGAAAATATATTTTTTTCAAGTTTCTTAATTTTTAAATACTCAATTAATTTCAACACTGAAAATAAAAAATGCTACCGTTTCTTCATAAGAAAAATCGGCCCCACTTTAACTATCATAAAATATTAATCCAAATTTTTTCAGTTAAAAAAATTCCAGTTTGAATTCAGAAAAAAATTAAATACAAAAAGGTTCTCCCTTTCAATCGAATGAAAATTTTAAAAATGTTCCTGTTAAGACTCAGAAAAATACCAAAATTAACATGTTAAATGTTATAAAAATGTTAAAAATAAAAAATATAGAGCTTTCGATTCAGAATAAAGGATTAAAAATAAAAAGTTCCCCCTTTAAATTCAATGAAAATGCTAAAAATCATAAAAATTCAGAAAAAATCAGCTAAAAATTGAGAAAAAAAATAAAGAACCAAAATTTCCTTCCTTCCGAATCAACAAAAATCCTACAAATAAAAAAAATGTTCCTCTAAAAATTCAGAAAAAATTAAACGAAGAAATTTTCTCCCTTCCAACTCAATAATAATGTTAAAAGTAAAAGTTTATTTAATCAATTCAACTAATTCACGTTTTTGGTTAAAGATTCATTTTTTTGTTGTTGAAAATTTAACTATTAGGCTGAAACTTTATTTAAAAATTCAACATTTAGTTGAAAATTCATGTACTTTATTAATAATAATTCTTTTTCAAGAGAAAATGAATCTTTTTTTGCTTGAAAATTCATTTCTTTGGTTAAAAATTACTGTTTTTTAATGAAAAATAATTTTTTTTTTCAACTGAAAATTGACCGATTCTATATTTTCCTGGAAATTCATCTTTCTAGTTAAAAATTTAACCATTTTGTTGAAAATTGATTTATTTTGTTAAAAATTTGTTTTTTTTTTTCGTAGAAAATTCATCTTTGGAATTAAAAGTTCAACAACTGTGTTAAAAAATAATTTTTTTATCAAAAATTTGCCTTGCTGACGGTCAAATCTTTCTTTGTAATAAGCTTAATTTTTTTATTCAAAATTTCTCATTCTAGTTTGAAAATTAGTCATCAATTTTTTGTTTAAAATTAATTGTTCACATTGAAAATGGAAGATTTCAATTTTTGGTAAAAAATATAACTTTTTTAGTTGAAAATTGTTCTTTCATATATATAGAACACTAATTTTCTTGGTTTGAAATTTTCTATTTTTTGTTTAAAAATACAACTGTTTGATTAAAAATTAATCTTTTTTGGCTCAACAAAAAAATTTTTTATTTAAAATTAAAAACTTTTTGGTTAATCTATTACATTATTTGTTAAAAAACCACTTTGTTAAATTTTTTTTTTTTTAAAGTTCATCTTTTAGTAGAAAATTCATTTCTTGTTGAAAATTCATAATTTTATTAGAAAATTGATCTCTTTTTTTGAAAATTAATTTTTTTATTGGTTGAAAATTAACATTTTAAGCTTAGAATTGAACTATTCTAATTGAAAATTCATCATTTTATTTGAAAATTCTTTTTTTTTTCATAAATTTGTTACAAAAAAAAAAAGAAACTTTTCCATTTTTTTTGCAATTTATCATTTAGTTAAAAATTTCTCTTCTTTTTGTAAAAAAATAATGTTTTTGGTTTGAAATTTCCTGTTTTTTGTTGTTAAAAAAGCAACTGCTTCGTGCAAAATGAACTTTTTTGTTGAAAATTCATATTTTCGGTCTGAAATTTTAACTGTTTTACAGAAGATTCTTGTCTTGGCTGGAAAGTTCAATAATTTGAAACCATTTTTTTACTGAAAAATCTTTGTTGAAAATTACTTTTCAAGTTTGGTTGTCTTTTTGGATTTAAAATTCATTTATTTCTGTAGAAATTCCATTTTTTGTTTGTTGAAATATCAATTATTATATAACTTCTTGAAATTTTATAGGTTGAAAATTTAACTTATTGGTTAAAAATTAAACTATTTATTGAAAATTTAATTATTTTCTTTAAAATGAAACTATTTTTCTGAAAATTTCATTTTCTTGTTGTTCAAATATTAAATATTAGATTTGTTATTGAAAATTCAACTTTTCGGTAAAAAATTGAGCTTCTTAGCTTGAAAATTAAACTATTTAGTTGAAACTTTAAAGATTTTGTTGAAAATTCATATCTTTTGTTTTAATTTTCCACTATTTGGTTCTAAATGCAACTTTTTGCAAAACAATTAATTTGTTTTATTGAAAATTCAGCTGATTTTGGTTGAATTTTAATATTTTTCTGTTTGAAAATTTAAACATTTCGTTAAAAATTCAATTAAATGTTGAATTATTTAAATAAAAATTGATTTAATTACATTGAAAATTCAACTTGATTGATATTTAATTTATTCAAAATTTGTTTATTTTGTTTAAAATTAAAGTTTTAAACTGAAAATAGAACTTTTCCATTTTTGGAAAAACATGAATCTTTTTTAGTTGAAAATTCTTCTTTTTTTGGAAATTCAAATGGTTGGTAGAAAACTCAACTGTTTTGTAAAATTTTTAAATTTAATATTAATTTTTTTTATTCGAAAATTACGGATTAATTATGAATATTTATTCATAATTACGGGCTGAAATTAAAAATTTTTTGTCGAAAATTCTTCTATTTTATTTTCAAAACTCGACATTTTAGTATAAAATTCAACTTTTGTAGAGTTTTTCTTCTGAAAAATAATAATTTTTTTCAATTCGAAATTTGATTATACAATTCTTGGTTAGGAAATAATCGTGTTAGTTTAAAAATTCAACTATTTGGTTAGAAATTAACTTTTTCTGTTGAAAATTCATATTTGCAGGTTGAAATTTTAAACTTTTATCGAAAATTCTTTTATTTGGCTTTCAAAATTTGACAATTTAGTATAAAATTCAACTATTTGGTCACCTAAAAAAAATTAATTTTTACAATTCGGAATTTTACTATTTCATTCTTGGTTAAGAATTTATCGTTTTAGTTCACAAATTCAACTATTGAGTTGAAAATGAACTTTTTTGGTTAAAATTCATATTTTCGGATTTAAAATGTCACAGTTTTGTGAAAAATTATTCTATTTGGCTAAAAATTTGACAATTTAGTATAAAATTCTACTATTTTGTAGAAAATTCAAAACATGTTTGATAGAAAATGCAACTTTTTTAGAGTTTTTCTTCTAAACAAAATTAATTTTTACAATGTGAAATTTTACTATTCCATTCTTTGTTAATAATTAATAGTTTTAGTTCAAAAATTCAATGATTTGGTTGCAAATTAACTTTATTTTTGAAAATTCAAATTTGCGAGTTGTAAATTTCACTGTTTTCTAGAAAATTCTTCTATTTGGCTTCAAAATTCGACAATTTAGTATAAAATTGAAAAATTTTTGTTGAAAAATCGTCCTTTCGGCTTGGAAAAATTCAAAAATTTGGTTGAAAATTCAAATATTTGGTAGAAAAATTAACTTTTGTAGATTTTTTTCTTTTAAACAATATTAATTTTTTCAATTCGAAATTTGACTAGCATTCTTGGTTAAGAATTAATCGTTTTAGTTTAAAAAATCAACTATTTGGCTGAAAAAATAAATTTTTTTTGTTGAAAATTCATATTTGCGGGTTCAAAATTTAACTGTTTTGTATCAAATTCTTCTATTTGGTTCAAAATTGGAAAATTTAGTATAAAATTCAACTATTTAGTACAAAATGCAAAATTGTTGTTGAATTTTCGTCTTATTGGCTTGAAAATTCAAATTTTTGATAGTAAATTCAAATTTTGAAGAGTTTACTTCCGAAAAACATTATTTTTTTCAATTCGAAATTTTTAAATTTCCTTCTTGGTCAAGAATTAATCGTTTTAGTTTAAAAATTCAACTATTTGGTTGAAAATTAACTTTTTTTTTTCAAAATTCCTATTTTCGGGCTAAAAATTTAAATCTTTTGTATAAAGTCTTTCTATTTGGCTTTCAAAATTGGACAATTTAGTATAAAATTCAACAATTTGGTAAAAAAATTCAAAATTTGTGTTAAACATTCGTCCTTTTGTCATAAAAAATAAAAAATTTGCTTCAAAATTCGACAGTTTAGTAGAAAATTCAACTATTTTGTGGAAAATTTAACTTTTGTACCGTTTTTCTTCTGAGCAATATTCATTTTTACTATTCGAAATTTTACTATTTCATTCTTGGTCAAGAATTAATCGTTTTAGTTTAAAAATTCAACTATTTGGTTGAAAATTAACTTTTTTTTTTCAAAATTCCTATTTTCGGGCTAAAAATTTAAATCTTTTGTATAAAGTCTTTCTATTTGGCTTTCAAAATTGGACAATTTAGTATAAAATTCAACAATTTGGTAAAAAAATTCAAAATTTGTGTTAAACATTCGTCCTTTTGTCATAAAAAATAAAAAATTTGCTTCAAAATTCGACAGTTTAGTAGAAAATTCAACTATTTGGTGGAAAATTTAACTTTTGTACCGTTTTTCTTCTGAGCAATATTCATTTTTACAATTCGAAATTTTACTATTTCATTCTTGGTCAAGAATTAATCGTTTTAGTTAAAAAATTCAACTATTTGGTTGAAAATTAACTTTTTTTCTTGAAAATTCATATTTTCGGGTTGAAAATTAAAAAATTTTAATTTAAAGTTAAAAATTTTTCCATTGGAAGCAATAAAAAATAAACTACAAATTAAAGCACTTAAAATAGAATTCTTAAAATTGGACTTAAAAGTTTTTTAATTAAAAAATGTATTCAAATGTTCAATAAAAATAAAAATATATAAAATGGAAGTACTTTTAAAAATTATATAGAGTTCAGAGATTCAGATTCAATTCTAAAAATATATATATATATCTTAATTATAATTTCTAATGCTCTATAAATTAAAGAATCAATCAATGAAATCTAAAATTTTCAAAATTTTATTATTTTAAGCAATTTTAAGTCAGAAACATTAAAAATGAAAAAATTTAATTTGTTTAATACTGAACATTTCTTAAATTATTTTCATCCTTAATAGTTTAAACAACCTTGAAGTTTCAAAATTGTATTTAAAAATCTTAATAAATCGAAAAATTGTTTTACATTTTTAAAATTTCAAATTATTTTTGAAATTTTGGCCGAATTTCTAAATATATGTTAAAATAAATGGAATTTTTCCTACGATATTTAGAAATTTCCTGCAAAATTAAAAAAAAAATCCTTGAAATCTTCTAGATTCTTTCTTGACAATTTTTTAAATCTTTTTAAATATTCTTTTAAAATAGTTTTTTAAAATGAAAAATCACTTTCAATTTTCCTAGGAATTTCAAGAAAATATTTTTTGTTTCTTTTGAAAGTCTGTTAAAAAAACTTCTAAATTGTTTTTTTTTTTTTGAAATGTGCAAAAAATTATATTTTCTTTTAAATTAGACTGTTGATATTTGCACCGAAATTTCAGTACAAATAGCCGAATTTTCTCGGGTAGAAATACTTCGTTAAATTTTTTGGAATAATTTAAAATGTTTTAAATTAATTTTTGAATCTTTTCAAAACTTCTACATATTTCTTAAAATTACTCCAATTATTTCTACGAATAATAATTGTTCAATTGTTATTTATATGTTAAAAATTAACAATTTCAATTATAGATAAAAATTCGTTTGAAAATAAAAATAAAAATTGTAACATTCTGAGTTTAAAACTTCTTCGAAATTTTTGTTCAATTTTTAATACTTAAAGCACAGATCCATTTTTAAAATATTTTATTTAACAGCTGATAAAATAAAAATTCTTCTTTTCCAAAATTCTCAACTTCAAACGCTTTAACTTTTTACTTTTTTAAGTCTTCAGGACTACATTTTTTAATTATTTAAATTAAAAACGTAAATTTGAAAATAAAAATCGAAAATGTTTTGAACAGATTTTTCTTCTAAAGATTTGTCAAATTAATCGTTTTAGTTTAAAAATTCAACTACTTGGTTGAAAATGAACTTTCTTTTCGAAAATTTTGTAGTTTTTTTTTTAAACAATATAAATGTTTACAATTCGAAATTTTACCATTTAATTCTTGGTTAAGAATTAATAGTTTTAGTTTAAAAATTCAACTATATTGTTCAAAATTAAATTTTTTGTTGAAAATTCATATTAACGGGTAGAAAATTCAACTGTTTTGAAGGAAATTCTTCCATTTGGTATCAAAATTCGATAATTTAGTATGAAATATAACTATATTGTAGAAAATTCCAATTTTTTGTTAAAAAATCGTCTTTTTGGCTTGAAAATTCAAATAATTTGTTTATAAAATTTAACCATTTGGTTAAAAACTGTAGGTAGAAAAATTCACTATTTCATTCAATATACGTATTTTCCGGTAAAAAAATTCATCCTTTTAGACTGAATGTTATATTGTTAAAAATTGATGAAAAAATCAAAAATTTATGTAAAAGTTGAACTACTTTGTTGAAAAAAATTTTTTTTTTCTTAACGATTTATCTCTAGTTTTACACAAAATTATTTAATTGAAAATTCGTATTTTTTATTTGTTTAAAATTAAAATTTTCAACTGAATATGCAACTTTCCTATTTTTTTAGTTAAAAATTCTTCTTTTTTTGGTAGAAAACGTAATTTTCTTGGTCCAGATACAGGTTAAAAAGCGTGTCAAATTTGGACAAAAATAATTGCTCTAATCATTATTTTTATCATATGAATTTTTTTTAGTAATTTTCTCTCCGTTGGTATTATAAATAATAAAAAAATAATTGTATTCAACATAGTTTTGAAGCTTTGAATCGAAGATTTTTAGGTTAACTGTAAAGTAACACTAAAGAATAAAATAAGATAAACATAATTTAGGAATATTTTTGAAAAGTTTAAAAATTCAATTATTTAAAACGGCGAATGCATTTTCAAATTTGTGATTTATCATAGTATAATCGAATAATTCGAAAAATTATAGGTTAGAATAAAAAATATTTACCTGAAGTTCAGCCGCGAGATTCGGTTTTGAAATGGAGTATTCTTTTTCACAAATTAAACAAGTTCTTATTCCTTTACATCCACATGGACGCACACTTTCCATTTTTGTATTAAAAATATTTGTTTAAACTGTTTTTCTCATTTGCAAAACCGCACATCCCGCAAATGACGTCACACGACGCGCGGCTAAATGGCTGTAATTTCGAATTCCAATGTGAGATGGCGGCTACAAAAAGGCGGGAAAATCAAATGTCTGGAATTACCAATGTAATCGAAACCAATTTTTAAAGTTACTTTTCTATCTTATTATATAAAAATTAATTTAATTTATTTTTTATTATCTCACATTTCATACTATTACATATATACAATCGGGGCCATTCACACAATACGTGATACAGGTTTTTACGAATGTGTCTGTCTGTCTGTGAACACGATAATTTTGAAAAAAATTAATCTATTAGATTGGCCTTTGGTATACTCTTTTAGTGTCGTATAATAAAATTCAAGTTCGTTAGCCAGCCATTTTGGATCAAAATTTAAAAAGTGAACGTACTTTGGAAATTTTGGAGACCACTTTTTATCAAGATTTAAACATTTTCTGTACGGATATTCATAGTATTCAAACAGACGTAAAATTTATCTAATGACTTTTTTTATAATACCAAAATTCACCAGAATTATAGCATTTACAAAATTAAAAAAAAAAAACGAAAATGAAAATTGTAAGTCAAATAACGCACGATATGAAAAAAAGTCATAGGAAGACAAATGTTGCTTTTTGAATGCCCTACAAAAATATCTGAACCACTTTTTGAATTTTCTTGAAAAATTGAAAATTAAAATTTTGACAGCATAAAAAAATAATGGAAAATAAAAAATTACGTACAGCCCATAGATATTCACCAATTTAGACAACAAAATTTGAAAAAAAGCTAATAATATTTCTAAGAGAGTTATCGAGCCTCATTTTTTGCAATATTTTTTTTCAAATAAATAATTTGTTGAACAAATTTTTTCTACGATTTTCCATAAATATACGTTTATTCAAGTAATATTGCAAAAAGTTTGAATGGAAACAATATTATTTGAAAAATTTCTCTCATGATTATAATTGTTTATATTATAAACAAAGTTAATGTACAAATGCAGTAATCAGGCATTTTTCGGCAGTAATAATTGTTTTTTTTCAATGTAACTTTTTTTGAAATAGGAAATTTTTGAAGATTTTAGCAAAATTAATAATTTTTTTATCAATTTAATAATTTTTTTAAACAAATGCATTATTCAGGCATTTGTTGACAGATAAATTCGGTTTTTTCTATGTCAATTTTTTTAATTAGGAACTTCATGAAAAATTCAGCAAAATTGATAATTTTTTATCGATTTTGTAATTTTTTAAAACAAATTTAATAAACAAATACATTCTTGGGGCATCTGTCGATGAATGCATTTTTTTCGATATCATAATAAATTCAGCAAAATTCATAATTTTTTTATCAATTTTATAATTTTTTTAAACAAATGCATTATTCAGGCATTTGTTGACAGATAAATTCGGTTTTTTCTATGTCAATTTTTTTAATTAGGAACTTCATGAAAAATTCAGCAAAATTGATAATTTTTTATCGATTTTGTAATTTTTTTAAACAAATTTAATAAACAAATACATTCTTGGGGCATCTGTCGATGAATGCATTTTTTTCGATATCCTAATTTAAAAAGTTGCTATAGAAAAAACTAATTTTTCTGTAGACATATGCCTGATTAATGCATTTGTTGTTTAAATTTGTTTAAAGAAATCATAAAATTTATCAACTTATTATGAATGTTGTTGAAATTCTAATAAAGTTCCCATCTGAAAAGACTGGCATTGAAAACCCCAATTTTTTCTGCCGACAAATACCGAATAATGTATTTGTTTATTAAATTTGTTTGTGAAAAATCATACCATTAATTAACAAATTATTAATTTTGCTAAAATTATCATAAAGTTCCTCATTTATAAAAATGTAAGAAGAAAACGAATTTTCCTTTTAAAAAATGCCTTATTACTGCATTTGTTTATTAAATTTATTTATAATATAAGGAATTATAATTTTAAGAGAAAATTTTTTAAATATAATATTATTTCCATTCAAATTTCTTGCAATATAACTTGAAAAAACGTATAATTATGGAAAATCGTAGAAAACATTTTTTCAACAAATAATCTATAATTTGTTATTCTAAAACGAAATGCTTACAATTAAAAAATGCAAATTATCTCTTCTTTCTTAAGTTTAAATTTACGCCTGATCAACAGTAAGTGATATATTGTTCATTAGACTTGCATCAGCAGAATGATTATGCACACTTGCTGAAACGTAAAAAGATTATTTGTTAAAAAAAAAATTGCAATAAAAATATAATTTTAGAAGCGAATCTACAGGGTGCCGAAACGAACGATGCCCCCTCCCCAACCATGGAATTTTTGGACTTACCTTCAATTTTTTATTCTTTGCAGGAAAATAAAGAAAAATTATAAAAATATTAATATAGTGAAAGATTGCCTAAGATTGTTTATAATCATTTTTAAATTGATTTATTTACATTTTCTAACTGTTTAATTGCCAACTTATTTATCATGCGTCTTTTTAACGATTTATTGAATTCATTATTTTTAAAGCTTTCAATTAGAAACCATATATTTTTCAACGTTTTCTACTGAAGGCAATCTAAAGCCCTACTTTGCCAACCAAAGGTAAACTAGATTCTCACTTTATAGACTGAAGGCAATCAAACTACGTTTTTTTCGACTGAAGATAACCTAGATTCCGGCATTATCGACTGACGATAATGCAAATTTCTACCTCAGGTTTAGAGTCCTTTAGCTTGAAAAAAAGCTTGATATGGTAGCTTTGCTGCTCTACTACTAAAATTAGAGAGATTTTTTTTGTACAGAAATATAATTTTTCTTTAATCAAATCTATGCAATTTTTATAATATTTCAAATGTTTATAGTTTCAATTTAAAATTATAGTTTTAAAGGCGCAATTTTAAATTAGTTTAATTTTTGAAGTTTTGAACGCTATTTAGCCTTAAAAGCTTATATTTGCAAATATTGTATTTAAAGTTTCTCAATTTTTAAAAGCTCAGTCAGGAACGCTACTAATTTTGAAATGTTGAGTCCGTTATTTTAGGATTTTCAGCCAAATAAAACTAATTTTACAGGTACATTTCCTAATGCTCTTTTATAATTATTAAATATTTACAATAATTCCAATAAAATCCGTGAATTTCTATAAAATTTGATATTTTCCAAAATGCTGAAAACTTTATTGAAAACTTTGAAATCCTTTAAAATTCCTTAAGGCCATGTAACGAAAGGGTCACGTGAGCAAAGCTGGACCAAACTTGGATCATTGAAATCTTTGGAAAACTCATTAAATAAGTTAAAATATTTTTAAAATACTTCGGAATCTTTTCAAATATCCTCAAACCTTATAGATCCGACAAAATTCTTCGAAATCTTCCGAAATTGTAGGGAATTTTTTTACCCTCAAACGGGACACTCCAACCTAGCATACGTAAAAGGTACATTAGTACGAATTGGTTTGTTTGCAATGTTAATATTACATATTTAACATTTTGAACATATAAAAGACAACTAGCATATATCACACATATTTAACATATATATTTAATATATGTGGGGATAATCCGCTGCAGCTGTGTTTACGTAAATGCAAAAAAAAAAAAAAAAATTTCGGGTGCGAATTCGCACTAGTGTACCGTTTTAGGGTTAAAACCGTTTATGATTTTTCTGGATTCCTGAAAATCAATAGACCCCTTGCAAATTCTTTTACATTTTTTTAATTTCTTGAAAACTCCTTGAAATTCTTGGAAATACCCTAAAATATTTAAAAGTACGATGTGATACACAAATAAACTTGAGTTTAATCCGGATACCCCAGAGTGCAAAACGCGACCGTCCCATAAAACTTTTACTCATTTACTTCATTTGAGCAAAAAGCGACAAATAAGTATGAATGCATGGTCGTGCGGTCGCTTAGACCGCACCATGATTCTGATTTATGATGTAAAAAATCCCTACTGATGTAAAAGATTATTAGCAATAAAATTTGATAAAATTAATCAATTAACAATGATTTCAAAGACCCTTTATATACTTGTATAATTTAGATAAAAAATATCTTCTTTGCTTATTTAATTAGATATCAATATAAACTGTGATATGAGAGACTGCTTTTATTTTGTAGTTAATTATTCAGTATTGAAATTAAACTTTTTCTCAAGTATAAAAGTTGAAATTTTCAAATTTGTATGACTTGAAAAAGTGTTTGGTAATCGGGAAATGACCAGAAACTTACATTTGTTTATGAAGGTCACTCTGAAACATTTATATTGAATATTTGAATGCTGACAAAAAACTTATCGTGCGTATACAATACTAATCATGATTGCTAGTATAAAATTAATTAGAAACTGGTATTCTTTATCAAATATTTTTCATTCAATTAGTCATACATAACTCTCTGTGTAAAAGAAATTCCGACGCCGCCCCCTCCAGGTCAATTCTCTGGATCCGCGTATGTGTAAACTTCAGAATTGTTTTTGCTAGATTAGTGATAAGTGATTTTACGTATTTACATTTTATATTTTTATAGACTATGTCAATCTCAGAGTCTGCATTGGACTTTTAAAATTATGAGCCAAATGTCGCTTCTGACGTGTTACGCAAACATGTATGTATCATTTAAAAATAATTCAACTTTGCAAACAGATTCTGAGTATAGAAAGCAAAATCTTGTCAGGACAGAGCACGCGTCTGATTTTTTAGTCAAAATGGAAAAACAAATTTATTTCAAAACTTTATTTCTTTTTGTGATTTTCTGTGAAGAAATTGCATCCCTATCAGATAATTATACCAGTAAGTGAAACATTACGAATAACAAGTAGAATGGGTAGAAAAAAGTGGTTTTCGAAATCGCAAGGTCAGGAAACATCTAAAAATCAGGGAAAAAGTCAGGACATTTTTTGAGTCGGAAAAAATCAGAAAAAGTGAGGGATTAAAAAAAAATTGGCAAGCTTACCACCAATACCACCCATACCACCAACATCGCCACCTTCAAACCCAACAACGCCAATATCACTAAGACCATCCCCAACACCATCACTAGCATCACCAACACCACCAACAAACAACACCACCAGCACCACTCCCAACACCATCACCACAACCAAAACTATCACCACCCTCAACACTACCACCACCAATACCACTAACACCATTCTCAACGCCACCACCAGTACCAGCAATACCACCACCAGCACCACCCCCAATACGATCAAAACCATTTCCACCACCAATAACATCACCACCATCAACACCACCACTATTAATACCAGTAACACCATTCCCAACACCACCATCAAAGAACACCACCAGCACCACCATCAGCACCACCAATACTATCACTACCCTCAACACCAGCACCACCAATACCACTAACACCATTCTCAACGCCACCACCAGTACCAGCAATACCACCACCAGCACCACCCCCAATACGATCAAAACCATTTCCACCACCAA
>NC_046666.1:3180895-3214157 GCF_010883055.1 Belonocnema kinseyi | reverse complement strand
AACCATTTCCACCACCAATAACATCACCACCATCAACAACACCACTATTAATACCAGTAACACCATTCCCAACACCACCATCAAAGAACACCACCAGCACCACCATCAGCACCACCAATACTATCACCACTCTTAACACCAGCACCATCAATACCACTAACACCATCTCCAACGCCACCACCAGTACTACCAACACCACCAACAAACAACACCTCCAGAACCATCCCCAACACCATCACCGCCATCAATTCCATCACTACCACCAACACCACCAACACCGCCAAACACCAGCACCACACCCAACACCATCACACATACCATCACCACCGCTAACACTACCAACACCGCCAACGACACCAACTCCAACACCACCATCAGTACCACCAACACCATCTCTAAACAACACCACCAGAACCTCTCGAAACACCATCACCACCAATACCATCACTACCACCAACACCGCCAACAACACCCGCATCACACCCAACACCCTTAGAAATACCATCACCACTCCCAACACTACCAACACCGCCAACACCACCAGCACCACCTCCAACACCATCGCCAATAGCGCCAACACCACCATCAATACCATTGGAACTTTTTGGTTGAATTTACAATGAAATAGTTGGACTTTCAAGCAAAAGAAACGAATTTTCAAAAAATGGTTGTTTTCTTTAACAAAAGAGAATTAACAACAACCGTAAACAATTTTCAACCAAATAGTAAAATCTTCAAACCAGAAAGACGAATTTTGAACAAAGAAATTTTAATTAAAAAACATGAATTTTCAGAGTCCAAACAGACGAATATTTAATTTAAAAAAGCTATATTTTCGAATAAAAAAATATGTCTCCTTAGCCAAAAAGATAAATATTCTAAAAAATAATTAATTTTCAACAAAAAAGTTGAATTTATAACCACAAGGTTATATTTTCGATCAGCAAGATAAATTTGCAACTGCATTACATAAACATACATTTTTAAGTCAAAGAAACGAATTTTTTAAAAGACATTTGAATTTACAATGCAAATAGACGAATTAGCAATATTTGCATTTCTAAAAAATAGTCTGTTAAAAAATATTAATTTTCAATCTAGAAATACTAATTTTCAAGAATTTATTCCAAGTTTCGAATAGAAAAGATGACTTTTTAACCAAATAACATGAATTAATTAAAATAATGAAAATATAAATTTTTATCCATCTAGGTAATTTTTCACAACAAAATTAAATATCAGGCAAAGAGTTGCATGCACAATCAAATAGCTTAACGATCAAGCAAAAGGGATGAATTTTCAATAAAATAGTTGAATTTTTATCCCAATACTTGAATATTTAACCTAAAAAGATGAATTTTCAAACCGAATCGACGATTGTTTAAACAAAAAAAAATTTTTATTTGAATTTTTTAGAAAATTATTAAATTTTTAATAAAATAGTTGAAGCATCAACCAAAACAGATTAATATTTTATTACGCAGATGCACTTTTAAAGTAGAAAGATCAAATTTCTACCGAAAGAGATAAATTTCCAAACCAAAAAGGCGAATCTTTGAAAAAACAAATGAATTTTCAAACAAAAACTTAATTTTCAAACAAATAGTGTTTAAATTTTCAACCAAAAACAATAAATTCTTAACTAATAATGAAACAGTTAAATTTTCAGTGAAAATAATTTTCAACAACATTGTTAAATTTGTAAACAAATCCGAAAATTATTTTTCCATCAAAAATAAAAAAATTACAACAAATTTTTTTTTGTAACTTTCACTTTTCAGATAATTTGTTACATTTTCAACTAAAACAGATCAATTCTCAACCAATGATGAAATAGTTAAATTTTCAGACAAAATAAATAATTATGTAAGAAAAAAAAAATGACTCAGGAGTTCCACTTTAAACTACAAAATTACGAAAAAATAAATTACTTTTTCACAATTTTTTTATTTGTTAACTAAAAGCGACCAATTTTAACCAAAAGTGGAAGAGTTAAATTTCCAGTTTAAAAAAATTAATGTTTCAAAATCTGCAAAAAATAGATAAAAACTTTTAAATCTTTTTTATTTAAAAATTCGACTATTTGGATGAAAACATTTTAAAAAATGAAGGTTCATGTATTTTGTTGAAAATTCATCTATTTTGGTAAAAAATTAATCTTTGTGATTAAAAACTCAACATGCATTTTTTTCATTTGTTTGTTTTTGAAAATAAATTTTTTCTCCAAAAATTTAACTACTACATTTATTAATGAAATTTTATATTTTACAGTAGAATATTCATGAATAAATTTTTAGAAGAAGAAATATTCGTGATTATTAGAAGGATTTAAAATATATAAAAATTATTTATTTATTTAACAAATTATATATTTTTTGGGCTGTTTTATATAGTTGTAAATGTATTTTAAAACACTTAAGTATACCCACTTCAAGAAAAAAATTGTTTATTGCCATGAATCATTTAACATGTATTTGAAAACTATAAAATTTATTGTCAAAAAGTTTTTTTTTCGAAATGTAAAATTATTTAAATCTTTAGTTAATCATATTTTATGTTAAAAAATCGATTTTTCACCTGTGCTCTCCTCTAAATCCCAATATGAAAACAGTTTTTCTATACGATTCTAATGAATTTTCAATATTTTAATTGGCTTATAAAATGTTACGAATTAAGGATAAGCAATTATTATAGAAAAATATGGTAAAATTAAAAAACAAATTATTCAAGATATCAAAAAATCTTGCAATATTTATCGAGAATATGTTAATTCAGACTTCTCATCAAAATATGATTTAAATTAGTTTAAAAGATTAGACTGCAGAGGTGAACACAGGGGGAAAAAAAATATTTAAATTTTATACAAAATTAAAACGTCAAGTGGAATTTTTTGATTTGATAAGAAAAATAAGGAATTAACAGATTTAAAACCCAGTGATGCTATTAATTAATTAATTTGAAGGTTAAAAAATGTGATTTATTAATAATGATACTAAAAATAATTTATTTTAACAGATTTATTTTAAGCTTCGAAAATTTCAAAATATCTTAAAAAATATTCTAGCAGATTTTAAGAACATTTTTTTAATTTGTGTAAGTTTTACAAAGAATTTAAGAAATTTCTGAATTATTGCAACAGATTTAAGTTCATGCTTTCTTTTAGAAAATCAATGTTGAGAAAATATTTAAAAATAAAAAAAATATAGCTTCATTTGTTCACACTCTACTTTCCCCTCTCCTCTGTTTCCACTGCTAACACTCCCATTTCCCCACTTCCTTTCCTCATTCGTTACTTTTCCTCTCCTACTTATCGTTATTTATAATCATTTCCCATAATTTTTATGTCCTTTTCCCCCTTATCCCCTACTTTTCATCCTTTCATTTCCATTTTTCCCTCCTCTCATTTTCCCTACTCTCCCTCTTATCATTTGTTCTCACTTCCTCTACTTTCCTACCATCATTTCCCCTGCTCTTCCTAACCCCTTCCCCTCATTTCCTTTAATTTCCCTAATCGATCTCTTCTAATTGCCCCTACTTCCGCATCCACCTTTTCCCCTACTCCGCCTCATTCCCTCTACTCCACTTACTTCTCCTATCATTCTTCCTGCTTGCCTTTTTCTTACTTTACTTATTTCCCTCCTCACATTTCCTCTACTCCCCATCTCTCATTTTTCCTACTCTCTCTTACCTAATTTCCTCTCGCTTGATCTATCCCTCCCTACATTTTCCCTACTCCCCCACAATCCCCATCACTTGTTTACATTGATATAACTTCGCTCCACTCAGACCTCTATCTTCCCTTCTTCCCTTCTTCTCATTTACCCTTCCCTAATTTTCACTCAACTGCTCTTCACTAGCTTACCATCACTTCTCTACTATCCCTTCACTCAGTTATTCTACTTCCCCTCCTCTCATTTCTCTTACTTACTCCTCCTTTTATTTTCCTTTTTTCCTTCTTTCATTTCCCCTACTCCCCATTTTCCTTACTCTTCCTTCCCGAATTTCTCTTCACTACCTGACTAATCAACGTATCAGAAAACGACAAAGTGTTCAGCAGTTTCTTTTAACGACACAAAAAATTATCAGAAATTTTTAAAAAAAAACAACATTTAAAAACCAGTAATGCTTTTAATTCCACTAACTTTTATTTTAATTAGCTCTGTTTTATCTTTATCATTGCAATATAGATAATATAGACTATGTAATATCTTTGTTTCAAGGATTTAAAAATGTGATTTATTAATAGTAAAAGTCAAAATAATTTATTTTAAAACATTAATTTTAAGGTTGGAAAACTTCGAAATACGTCGGAAGAGATTCTAGCAGATTTTAATAAAACTTCTTTAATTATTGCAGGATTTTAAAAAAAGCAGAAAAACTATGCATTATATCATAAGATTTAAATTATTTATTATAAAATTTTAATTTTAGGAAAAAATACTTACAAAATTTATTTTGTAAGATTACAAAATTAGAAAAAAATTGAATACATTTTAAAGATATTTAGAGGTTTTGAAAGGATAAAGAAACCATTTTATTTTATACAAAAAGTTGATTTTTGAAGATTTCAAACAAAAAACTTGAAGTTTTTAAAGCATTTATTTCAAGAGAAAATTTAAAAAAAGTTAAAAGCTTTTCCAAAATAATCCAAAAAGAATCTGGAAAATTTCAAGACAATTCTTCAGAATTTTGTAGTATTTTTTTTAAACTGTAGGAAAAATTATAATTTTTTTAAAAGGTCTTAAGAAGTTTAAGAAAATAAAAAAAAGTAATAAAAAAATTCAACGACTTTAAACAAAATTTAAAGTTTTGAACACTCCGAAATCAAATGTCAAATTTTTAAAAAGATTTTGAAAGATTTCATGACAATAAAAAGATTTTCTTAGGATTCCTAGAAATATTTAAAGTGATTCTTTATTTTTTTTGTAATTAGTTTTAAGAGAATATTTCTAAAAAATTCAAACATTATAAAAGATTTTCAAAATTTACAAAAATGAATCCGGTTCGTTTAAAAAAAATTTGTTCAAGCATCAAGAAGTCCTAAATATCCCCTACACAATCTAGTTCCACTCCCTTTATCCATCTACCATCCCTCCTCTCACTTTCTTTCTTTCCCTTTTCTCATTCCCTATACTCACCCTCCCATAATTTTTCCTCACTTTCTCTACTTTCCTTCCCTTCATTTCCACACACTTCCCCTAACCCTCATTTTCTCATCCCCTCATTTTGCCTACTAACCATCTCCTTATTTGAACTCACTTCCTCTACTTACCACCATCTACCCTCACCCCTGTACGCCTTCTCCTTTTATTTCCATTATCTCATTTACCTTACATCCATTACCCTTATTTTTACTCTCTTTCTTTCCCTTCACTTCCCCTAACTTCCTCTTCTTTTCCTCCTCTCATTCCCCCTACTCAACCTCTCCTCATTTTCTCTCACTCCCTTACTTTTTCCCTCCACATTTCCCCTCAATAATTTGCACTCCATCTACTTCCTATACTTCCTCTATCCTCACTTCCACACTTCACATTCTTCCTACTTCCCCTCTCATAATTTCTCCTC
Source organism: Belonocnema kinseyi (assembly GCF_010883055.1). Lineage (NCBI taxonomy): Eukaryota > Metazoa > Arthropoda > Insecta > Hymenoptera > Cynipidae > Belonocnema > Belonocnema kinseyi. Next base: position 3,208,592 of record NC_046666.1, on the reverse strand, counting down.
CTTTTTAGCGCAGAATTTAATGAAATGTTTTGTTTGTTTTAATTTTTATTTAATTTTCAATCAGTTTCAGATGAGTCATCGGATTATCTTGTCCGTAAGAAACGTTTAATCGATAGAACACCGGATGGAAATAGACCGGTGTCAATTCAACAAGTATATTATATCGTTAATCTGGAAGAAAATGGATTACATGTATGCGCTGGTAGTATACTCTCAGAGTTTGTTATTATAACTGCCGCTCACTGCCTTGACCGTCCTGCAAGGTACACAGTTCGATCTGGCTCAGCACACGTAAAGCGTGGATTATCTCACAATATCATAAGAATATTAAGATACCCAAGAGCTCGTCCGTTTACATTTCAAAGTGATTTTACACTGCTTACCATTGAGCCATCTATCAATTTGGTACATTCTCCTAATCGGCAAATAAACATCTATAATGGACATATACCACCAAATACTCTTCTTTTAACTAGTGGCTGGGGGCTTGCCCTAAAACGGTGAGATCAAAGATAATATACACTAGGCTGGTCTAAAAAAATGTTTTTATTGAAAAGTTGAAACGCTTTTCAATTTTTTTAAGTAGTGCAAATCTCTCCTCTACCTCTATCACCCCCGCTCCTCTTCTATCCTACCCTGCCCTTACAGATCCTACCCTATCCGATTCCCTTTTTTTCGCCTCCTTGCCGACGTCCTCTCACATACCAGCCTTTATAGGCCTTCGCCTACCCCACCCTACTTCCCCTTCCCCTTACTTACAAACCCTCCTCTCCCTACCCATATTTACGCTCCCGTTACTTCTTTTCCTCCCCTACCCTACAAGCACCTTCTCTACTTCTCTTCTTTTCCCCTCCACTTTTCTTCCTTCTTCTCTCCTTATTCCTTACTCTTACTTTCACAACTTCCTCAACCCTATTTTCCATACCCTACACTTATGCACACTTCTATTACTTCTTCTCTTCCCTTCACTTCCCCTCTTCTTATTTAACAACATTCCCCTTTTCTAATATACTACTTCTATTACTTCTTCTCTTCCCTTCACTTCCCCTCTTCTTATTTAACAACATTCCCCTTTTCTAATATACTACTTCCATAGCTTCCTCTACATCTTTCCGTCCTTCCCCTTACTTCCTCTCTCTTTTCTTCTTCTCTTACTTATGCACCATCATGACCCCTATTTTCCCTACCTTACCCATATGCACACACCCATTACTTCTTCTTCTCCCTTCATTTCCACTCCATTGTAGAGGAAGTTTCGGCCCGGGACTATGAAACCCTGAAGACAGGGTTCAGATCGACTAGTAGGCTCTTCTACCATATCCTCAATTATCCAATCATACACAATCATGCCTTATCATCCTCTCAACTCGCCCATTATTTTCTCTCTTTTCCTCACCATTACTACACTTCCATCTTTTACACGCCACTCCCTTTACTTCATCGCATATACCCCGCCTTGTTTCCCTTTCTTATCTCTACTCACATCTCCTTTTTACGTTCCCTTCACTTTTTAACCCCTGTCCTTCTAATCGACACCCCTAAACCTCTCTTCTCTTCTTGTTCAAATTACTTTCCTCCTTTTCCATCACGTACTCCCCCCTATTTTTTCTAGCATAAAATCGAATCATTTCAAAGTCAATTACAGTCTTCATACTCTTTCTCCTATTCCCATTTTTTCCTAACTTTTAAAAGTATTTCTCTTTTTTCCCCTATTTCCAGGAAACTTATAATTTTTCTCTTTTTATCGATCAAATGGAAACTGAACTAATAGAACCTAATGAGAAAATGCAACTTTTTTAGTTAAATTTATTTCTTTTTGGTTAAAAGTTCGACAAGTTGATTGAAAGTTTAATTGATTTGTTGAACTTTCACCTTTTTAGATAGAAAATTCATCGTTTTCGTTTGAAAATTCCTCTTTTATGGTAAAAAAGTCATCTAAGTTGGTTGAAAATTCCTCACCTCTTTTGGTCTTAAAACCAGTCCAGTCTCAGAGTTTCACTGTATTTAGTTAAAAGTTTATCTGTTTCATTTAAAATTCGACTTTTGAAGCTGGTAATTTAACTTTATCTTGAAAAGTAGTCTTTAGGCTTAAAAATGCAACTATTTGTTTGAATTTTAATCTTTTTTGTTCGAAAATTCTATTATTTGATTGTAGACCCATCTCAGTAGGTTGGAAACACAACTATTTGGCTGAAACTTTAATTGTTTTTTTTTTAAATTAATCTCTTTTGCTTCAAAAGGACAGGGTAGGATAGTCCTATCCTATCCGAACATATCCAATCATATCTTGTCATTTCGAATTACTCCTTACCTTGCCTCCTCAAACTATTACCCTCCCACTTTAACTCCACTATCCCTTACAAGCCTCTCCCTTAGTCCCTCGTCCATAAATTTCCTCACATCCCCGATTTACGCTCCTTTTACTTCTTCAGACCTCCCACTCCTTCTACTTACATAAGTCCTTTCCCCACCCTCGCTCCTATTACTTTCCATCCTTCCCATTACTTTCCCTCCTCCTATCACTTTTGTGAATTCATCCTTTTACATCCTATTTGCGCCCCCTTCTTTTCACCTTCTTTTTCTTTATTGTTGAAAATTTTACTGTTCATTAAATATTCATTTTTTAGCATGAAAATTAAACTATTATGTTTAATTTTGTCTTATCTGATTGACAGTTCAAATATTTGGTTAAAAAATTTATTTTTTCATATTCAGCTATTTGTTTGGAAGTTCTTTTTTCTTCGTTGAAACTGATTTTTAAATGAAAAATTGATCTTTTCAGGTTGATATTTCAACTTTCTTTTGAAAATTAATGTAAATTATAAACTTCTCTGTCTTAAACGCATGTCAGGGTACCATCGGATCAGAATTAAATATTTCAAACTATTGTTCAGACATTATTTCAACTTCAAAGTTTATTTAGCATGTGCAAAGAATATTGGAAAATAAATGAGAATTATGTATTCAATGTTTCTAAACAAATAAAGCTATTATTACAGTCATTCAGTGTTTACCATTGCTTTTTTTTATTTCACTTAAAACTTTAACACGACTTTTAGGCAATTCCATGCGACTTTTTTATAGTTTTATACGACTAATGCGACTTTTTAAAAACTTTCTAGTAGATCCAAGCCCTGTTTTTAGGGCTTCATAGTCCCAAACAGAAACCCTTAAAGTTTTCACACTTTCCCTTCTAAGCAGGGGAAGCGAGGGGCGGGGAAATTGTGAAGGGAAGTAGAAGTAATGGGATTGTGCATAGGGGTGGAAATGGGATATTGGGAAGGGAAACTATGGTTAGGGAGTGTACGTAAGTACATATTAAGATTTTTGTTTGTGATGAACAGGAATAATGGGGGTATAAGTGTTTTATTTTTGGACGCAATTCTGATTACACGAATTACTTTGAGAAAGTGAAAGTTTATACAGAACTGAATGGCAGGAAAAGAATCTGGCTAAGAGTATTTTGAGGGCTAATTTGGAATTAAAGGCATGTAATTTGTGCAAAGCATTTTGGTTGTGGGGATAATCTTACGGAGAATCTGAAACTTGGGAACGATGGATCTGTTTTCAATAATATAAATAGATAGATAACTATTATACAATATTTACAGTTTTGTTACATCTACTCCCTCTTCTATTTACAATCTCTCCTTCTCCACTCCTCTTCTTCCTTCCTTCTATTCCTCTCCATCTTGCCCAACACCCCCTTCACTCATGCTACTGCCCTTTTGTCCCCACTTTCATGCAACAATACCTTCATGCTTGTCCCACTCCTTTTCACCTCTTCACACTCCTCCAATCATTGCTCAACTTTTGCATCCTCCTTCCCGCAAAATTCACACATTCTCTTCTATCTAGAAAGCCAGAACCTATTAAAATCGTCCAGCCAACCGCATCTCATTCTAGCTATTCCTGACTTCCTTGCTCTCCTTTCTCACACAAATATTGGACTCTCTCCCTTGGCATAATCCACACATAGTTCCCTTTAAACTTTGACTCTCTGATTCTCTCCTGTCCTACTGCCTTCTCTTTTTCCATGCCATTCTTTTGAACCAACTCATATACCTTCCTTCCTTCCTCTTGCATTCTTCTCATTTCATCCTTCTGCAATCCATTCGTTCTAAAAAACCTTTCCCATTCCACTTTTATCTTTCCACCCCAATCCTGTTCTCCTTCTCCCACCAACACTCCCTAACCAGCTTACTTCCCCCTCTTCCAAAAATTGCTCCTTATATTTACGCGCTTGGTTCCCCGTTTAATCCCTAAACTCGTTCTTCCTGCCTCCCTCCTGACAATATAGTTCGACGTATTCCTTGCCAACCCCAGTTTCCACTTTACATACCACTCCTGTATCCTATCTACCTTCTCACTAACTTTCCACCCCCACACCTGTACTCCGTAAAATAACACACTCATGACTAGCGAATCAAACAATTTCATTCTCCTTACAAAATCATCTGCGAACAATCTCTTCCCCAGTCCAACATCTGCCTCATCACCACATTTACCATTCTCACCCTCTCTTTTATATGACCATCAAATTCCACATTCCTCCGAAACAGAAAGCTCAGGTTCACAAACTCTTTCGCCTCCTGTACCGCTTTTCCCTTCTACTTCCACTTCCCACCCTATCTCTCCCACCTCCTTTCCTGAACACAATAACCTTAGACTTGTCCACATTTAACTCTAACCTATCTTTGTCCAAGTTTCTTCTCAACCATTTCATCATCTCCTTTAGAGCCTCTTTGCTCATTGCTAGCAACACTATGTCATCTGCATATGCGAGTGACCATATCCTGACACCCCTACCCTAAATCCTCCTGCTACTTCGGCCGCTGGCTTACTTTCCATATCCGCGATTAAAGTGGCAAAATTCTATCCATCCAGAAATCCTCAGAGATTCCCTCTCCTCCTCTCACCCTATCTTTTGTCTCCTCATATACCTCCCTTGCCCTCTCGATCAGGCCTTCTCGATCTACAAAAAAACGCGTACACTTTGGCACCCTCTTTGGTTAGGTATCTATCCACCACGTTCTACAAGACGTAAATATTGTCAATAGTACTCCTTCCCTCCCTAAAGCCCGCCTGTACCTCCGGCAATATTCCTTTTCGCTCAATATCCTTCCGCAACCTATCTGTCAAAACCATCGCGTATATTTTGTACGCCGCATTCATGAGCGTAATTCAACACGATCAACCCCTCCCTCCACTTTCTTGGGAATCCCTCCCCCTACATACTTTTTTCATCACCCCCTTCAGCCTCTCCTTTACATCTTGTGTGCCAAACAATCATGCTTCGTTCTCTGCCCCAGCAAGCCCTGCTGCAGTACATTTTTTCAACTTCCTTATCTGCTTCCATATCTCCTCGTCATTCAGCTCCTCTCTATCTACCTCCCTCGTTCTTCTAATCCTCTTATGTCTCTTTCGTGTATCTGATCACTGAAATGAATCCTATTTGATATGAAAATGAAACCTATCAATTATCTTCCATACCTACCATTCTATCTTAACACTTCTCCACTCCTCTTCCAGCTATATTTCCTTTTCCTGCTCTTTCTTCCTATACATCACAATACACTATTTCCTTTTTTCTTCGTACTCCTCCCTTTTCGCGGCTCCTTTCTTCCACTTCCTTTACTTCTTTTTCTCCTTTCTTTTAATCATGTTACATTCCCTATCCCACCTTGGCTTCACCATTCCTTTCCTCTTCCTAAATACCTTCTTTTGCACACACCCTTTCACTTTCTCTTTTAGATCCTCCCATATCTCGTCCACCGGCTTCCCCTTAAAGCTTACATTGCCCAACTGTTGCTGATACTTCTCTATCGCCTTTCTCGTCCATGATACCCTTTACCCTAACGACCCTTCTTCCCCACCCTGCTTCCCGCCACCCTCCGCCTTCATGCACAAACTTAAAGTCTGATGGTCTGATTCCACCCTCCCTGGCACTGTTAATTTCTCTATCTCCTCTCACTCTTGCATATTCATGATCACATAGCCTATCACCGATACCCCCATTTTACTCACATACGTATATTCTCCCTCTTCGTCCCCTGTTACCATACCATTCATCACCGACCAGCCTCTGTCCTCTATCCAGTCTCTTAGAATACCCCCCTCTTTATTTATTATCTTATCCTTTGATTTTCTTTCGAAGAACTCCCCTTTCCGGTACAGGCCCCCTCCAACCATTCTCGCATTCAAGTCCCTCCACGTACCACCACACCTCCATCTCTTTCTCTCTCTCTTAGTAAGTGTTTCACCCTTTCTTTAATCATTTCCATCCCATCCTTATTGTGCACAGTCACAAACTTATACGTTATCCCTCCTATCGTTACTGCCCTCATTTGCACGCTCTCCCCCTCTCCTTCTCCCTGAACTTCTCCTTCTTATCCATCCCTAACCCGTGTTATAATTTTCCCACTAGACGTTTCTTTCCTCTTTACTCTGACCACCTCCTGTAGCTTTCACCTATACCCCCTTACTCTACCTCATTTCTTTCTCTCTACCCACGTCTCTACCAGTCCAATCACATCAAATTCCTGAATATACCTGTAGAAATGGTCATCTTTCTTCTTTACACCTGCTACGTTCCATTAGAGCACCTTTAACACTCATCCTCCCTGCTTTACTCTCACTCCCCACTTCCCAAGAAACAAATGCTCCTGAAATTCCTTTAACACCTCCTTCTCCCCGTCCTATACCCACATTTTCTCATCAATTTTTATTTTTCGATACCCAACCTTCACCGCTCTCCCTTCACTCCTCTCCTTCCTAGCTCTGTCATTTTGCATTCTCTGCACATCCCTTTCCTTTCTCATCATCCTATGCTCTGTAGCAGCGCTTACACCCCCTCACTTTCTTCCCCGCTCTTTAGCTTCAATCCTCTTATTACAATACTATTTCTCTTATCTGCCTTCTCTATTCTCTCCATACTCAACTCTATTGCCCTTATCCTTTCCTTATCCGCTCTCTCCTCCTTTCATTCCTCCCTGTCAACTACTTGATTTCAGACCTGCCCTCCACCTTCTCAATCCTTTTTTCCGCCCTTTTCTTACACACCCTAATCTCTTCTTTCATCTGTTTCATTTTATCCTCTCTTTCTTTCCTTACCGACACCACCTCCCTCTGCAATCCTTTTACTTCAGCCCTCAGCTCTTTTACCTCCTTTTCCATTCTCTCATCTCTTACCCTCAGGTCCACCCTCATACTTTTCATCTGTTCCAAAGCCCACCTTACGTCCTCCGTCGACCCTCTGACCTTGCCTATCAGCACCCTGAGAGCCTCCTTCTTCTTCTGCCCCTCAATTTTTAGGGGGGAGGGGTGACCTACGGGTTTCTACGATTTTTTTGGGGACTCTCTAGAGCGCTTTTTTTGGACTCTCTTTGCTGTCCTTTTTCTTCTTCAAGAGATCCTCCCCCTCACTTGCGCTCGACGCTCTCTCCCTTGCCTTGTCGCTTCCTTCGCTCCACTTCTTCCATCTCCCTAACGCGCCACTCAACACCAGGCTACGCACAGCTGGCCGTCATGGCCTAATGAAAATTTCCTCTCCGTCTAATTCACTACCAACACTGCCAGTACTCTCGCTGACCTCGTCCGCTTTTCAGTCGGTAACTGTGACCTATCCATGCAAAAAACTACATATTGCAGCCAACCGATATCTCTTAAGGCCGCTGTCGCTTACCGCACCAAAATTTCTCTTTCTTTGCATTATTTCACCCCTCACAGCCGCTGCAGATACCCTTATCTCCCCTAACATCCCACAGCACTACGAGAACCACCCTTCTCCACCATGAAGACCCAAACTCCTGACCACAAAACCACCTCGCTTCCTAGCCAACCTAACCTTACTTTCCCTATTTAGTCAAATCCCACCCCACGACTACCATTAAAATCAATTTTTATTTTTCCAATTTACCCCTCAGAACCCTACTCACCTCCTAGACTTCGAAACTTACACTCCACTCGCACGTTCCACACAAACTCAGTAAAAACTTCTCACCACCTGTCACTGCACACTTTCTCACTACCGCCACCAACATGTAAGTCCCAATAATATTGATAAGATAATTAATTTAAGTTGTTATAAAAAAATTAGAAAATACTTTTAATTTGTTACAATTGTTTTTAAAGATCGAAATATTTTTTGTTAACTCTGAACATAATTGACAAAAAATTGTTGCACTATAAGAAAAATTCCAACAAGATAATGAGTAAAAATATGCGCGATTAAACGATGTTTTAAACTCAAATTATTGGTGAAATGAATTTTCAATAATATTAATAAAATAACTCATTAAAGTTATAAAAAAAATTTTAAAAAGTTCAAGTGTAAACGAGAGATGATGTGTAAAATATGCAATTAAACTGTTTTTTAAACACAAATTATTGGCAACATACATTTTCAATAATATTAACAAAATAATTAATTAAAGTTGTCATAAAAAATTACAATACTGTTTAGATTCATTCAAATTGTATTTAAAGATATGGTTCACAAATACAGTTTTTTATTCTACAACTTTATCAATATTAATTTATTCTATAAATCCCATCCTTTATAATATAAAGCCTTAGAAATATTCGACATATTTGTAACAATAGATACTTTTTATAGCATAATTAATTTTTATAAACGTCTTATAATGAACGAAAGTAAAATATTTTCTAACTTTAAAAAATATATAAAATTTTTTATAGTTTAGTTCAAGTAATCGTGAGTTTTAATTTTCAATAATCATTATAAATGTTAATAAAAAGAAAAATTATATGAAATTTGCAATTTTCAGTTTGAAATATTTACTTATCTCAATGTTGAAAATTGAATGTTCGTTTGTATTTTTATCAAAAAGTAATATAGTATCTATTAATGATCTATGAAAAATTTACTTTTGAAAATTAATGCAAGTTCTACAGAAGTCGTAAAAAATTGCGATATTTCAAATTCACTATATTAAATTCAATCAGGACAATAATGTCACATATTGGAAAGATTGGAATAATTCTTTCACATTTCGAAAGAGAGGATTCTGAAATTTGCTCAAGTTTATACTAAAAATCAGTGATTTCGGTGAGATCGGGAAATTTTTGGAGCCATTCGTTTTTTTTGATTAAGTGATTTGCAATTTCCTCAACTGAAGCTTACAATTTCTGTTAGCGTTTATCACAGAAAATAAAAATTTCTCTTATTTTTTTCACTTTCTCATTGACTATATTAATTTGTAGAATATATGTATTTACTTATTTACCTCAAACTATTAATTTTTGTAATTGTTTCTATATTATTTATTAATATAATTATCCGTTTTTATTATCCTGCATTTTAATACATAAAATATCAATCTTTGCTATTAAATATACCAATTCTTGTCAATTATGAATATTGAAATAGCAAGTATTGTTATAAAATTTCTTTTAGTTCAGGCCTTTATAGGAGAGTAACCCCCCTGGTGAAGATATAGTAGGCTAAATTAGGAAAAGAAGTGACAGGAGCTTAAAAATATGGTTAAGAAGGAGTAGTAGGGAAGAGAAAGCAGGGATAGGGAGAGAAAATAAGTAAAGAAAGAGCGTAAGAAGAGAGAAATTATGAGAAGTGAGGGGAGCGCAGGAGAAGTCGGGAAAGTTATAGTAGGGTAAGGGAAGAAAAGAAGGAGCTTAAATATGGTTGGGGAAGGGTAGTAGGGAAGAAAACGTAAAGTTGGGAAGAGTGAGTGAGTCAGAAAAGGGTTGAGGAGAGGAAAAGTATGGGAATGGATAAGGAGTAGTAGGGTAATTTATAGTAGGGTAGAGGAGGAAACTGAGCTACGGGAGCGTCAAAATGGGAGGGGAGGAGTAGGGAAGGAAAAGTGGGGTGTGGGAGAATGGGGAAGTAAGAGAAGAGAGTAAGAAGAGGGAAAGTGTGGCAAGTGAGGAGTGAAGAAGCAGGATAGGGGAGAAAATAGTGATGACAGCACAAATATGGGAGGAGAAAAAGTAGAGAAGGGAAGGTTGGGTACGTAAGAGTATGGGCTGGGAACTAGGAAGGACGCAGAGGTGGGCTTTTGAAGGCCAGAATGGGAGGGGGAAAAGGCAGCGAGGGGAAAAATGGGGGGTTCGTATACTTAAAACGCTTTTGAGGCAGCACTTAAAATCATCCAGTCGAGTTCTTCTTCAGGTCAAACTTTATTATTTGATTTATTTTTTATTTTAAATAGAAAAGCGTTTTCACTTTTCAAGAAATTAATTTATTTTTTAGAATATTTTTATAAAAATACTATATATTAATTACAATATAATTGTAATAATAATCAATAACTATAGCTATACTTTATCTCAGGCCTTTCGAGCGAGGAAAAGGGATTCAAAGTCCAGATGGTGCATTTCCACCTCCACTTCTTTCTGCTCACTCGAAAGAGGTGGTGGTAAACCTCGCAAAGTAAAATAGAATGTGGAGAGTGGAGGTGGAAAAGTCACATCTGGTATTTGAGTCCTTTTGACGAAATTTCCTGGAATTTCTCCTCGTTAGACAAGCATGTTTCATTTATACTATACTTTAAGTATGGGATTGTCTCATTTGCCATATATTTTTTATACTTTGGTAAATCAATAATGGATCTCTCCCATACTTATAATTTTAATCGGCTTTGTTTTTTTCTGTGTTCTTATACTAATTTAGTGAAAAATTAGCTAATTCAGTTTTTCTTTTCTTTTTGTACAACACTTAGTGCTGGTATGGATTGCTTCAACGGTAGGTCAACGACGTAAGTCATTTTCACTAATATATTATAATAATTACTTTAATAAGTAAGAATTTCTTTTCTACAGAAAAAATACGAAATTTTAACAACATAAATGAATTTTCAACCATAATTAAATTTTTACATTTTCAGTCAAAAAAATTAATTTTCAACGAACGAAAAACGAATTTTCAACAAAATAGTTGAATTATAAAAAAATATTTTTGATCGAATTAGATCCAATTTCAACCAAGATGATTTTTTTAACAAAAAGATAAAATTTTGTCGAACTACAGGAATTTCAAACCAAGTATTTCAGCTTTTAACCAAAAAAGATAAATATTCTTCCAAGGAGATAGTTTCAATTAAAAAATCTAAAAAGCTAAAAAGACGAAAATATGATTTTTAAACAAAAATGTAGTTTCTGCCAAAAAGTTGAATTTTCAAAAAAAAATCAGTGTTCAACCAATAAAGATTTTTATTTAAAATAAAATACAGGTACATTCTACCAAAAATGATGAATTTGACACAAATCCAAAAAGATATGAATTTGCAACCAAAAAAGACGAATTTTCAACAAAATAATTGAATTTTTGACCAACAAAGATTTTACAGTCAATAGAGAAAATAAATATCAACTAAATTGTTTAATTTTCAAACCTAGCAGACAAAAACTTTCTACAAAAAAGTAGGATTTTTAATCGAAATGAATCTTTAACCAAAAAAGATGGATCTTCAACCAAAAGGGATGCATTTTCTACCAGAAAGATTACTTTTTCTACCGAAAAAGCCGAATTAAAAAAAAAACAGGCACTTTCTGCTAATTAGTTAAATTGTTTACCAGAAAAGATAAATTTTAAGTTAAACATGTCAATTTTTAACAAAACATGGAATAATTACATTTTCAGTTACAAAATGAATTCCTAATAAAAAAACAACAATTTGTAACAAAATATATGAATTTTTACCTAAAAAAGTTATTTTTGAAGAAAGATGTTTATACCAAAAAATGTGAATTTTCAAACAAAATACTTAAGTTACCAACCAAAAAATATATATTTTCAACGAAAATTCGAATAGTTTAATTTCCAATTCGAATTTTTATTTTCAACCAAAAATTAAACGATTTTTTAACAAAAAGGTTAAATTTTCAACCAGAGATGAATCATTAATCAAATAAAAATACATTTTAATTTTAAAAAAGGACAAATATTCAATAAAACATTAGAATTTTTAACAAAAGCGATTCCTTTTTAATTAAACAATTGTATTATTAACAAAAAATGATAAAATTTATAACAGAAGAAATGAATTTTTAGCCAAAAGAAAACGAGTTTTCTAACCGAAAATATCAATTTTTAACAAAATAGGTAAATGAGTAGAATTTTAAACCAAAAAGGATTACCCAATCATAAAAGAGAGAATTTTTAACCATATTGTTGAATTTTCCACAAAAAAAAAATTAAATTTTTTACAAAAAACTTGAATTTTCTACCTTAAGGTCATGTGATGAGTGGATCACGTGACCAGATTCCTACCTTACCGACACTTTTTTTATTTTCTAACTTATTTTCACACAAAGCGGCACGTCGAGTTGAAATTTTAAGATAATAAGTAAGAAGTGCTAACAAAATAAGGTCTGGTCCTAAATTTGTAAAATTATGAAAAAGTTTTTTCTGTAAATAATTTTTTCTTTCTATTGTTATAATTATTAAAATTTAGGATCAGACCGACCCTTCTTAGTGTTTCTCATTTATTATTCCAATTTTTCAACTCGATTTGGTGCTTCGTGATAAAATAAGTCACGTAATGGTCACGTAACCCAATCGTCACATTGCCTTAAAATATGAGTTTTCAAACTAAAAATATGAATTTTTAACGGAACAGATAATTTTCTACTAAAAAATTAATTTTCTGCCAAAATGTTTAAATTTTCAATAAAAAGATTGAAGTTTCTATAGAACTGTTGAATTTTGAATCCAAAAAGAATAAATTTTCTACAAAAAAGTTCAATTGTCAAACCAAATATGAATTTTCAACAAAAAATAGGGCATTTTTAACCAAACAGTTAAATTTTCAACCCCAAAATAGGAATTTGCAACGAAAAACTTCATTTTCTACGAAATGGTTGAGTTTTCTACCAAACTGTTTACATTCTAATCCAAATAAATGAATTATAACTAAGAAAACCAATTTTTAACAAAAATGGTATAATTAAAAAAACTAATTTCCAACAAAACAAAAAAACAATTTTTAACTGATAAAATAAAACTTTAACCAAAAAATTACTTTTTAACAAAATGGCTGCATTTTCAACAAAGTAATCAAATTTTCAAACAAATAATATATTTTTAACCAAATAAGACAAATTCGCAACCAAAAATATTATAGACTTAAGCAGTGGCGTAGCTAGGGGGGCCTGGGGCCGAAGTCTCCCCCCCCCCCCCGAAAAATCCTGACTACGCCGCTGGACTCAAGTAGTTCTTAAAAAAGGGGAAAATGTTACGCACTAACATTTAGTTCGTTCCCTGACAATAAATGTTCACAAAGTTTGTGAGTTTTGCGGAAGATTAGTTGTGTAGTATAGCTATGTATCTACTGGAACACTTACCGACAGAGAAATGTTCTGTTCTATGCTAAGTTACCGACATCAGGTAATTACCAACGATCGGTAATGCAGATTTATCATCAATCGGCCAGTGTTCCAGCAGCCGTAAAGCTATACTACTGAGTCGCAATTCAACGTTAAAGTTCAATAATAATTTAGTAAGTTTCAAAATCGACTTTCATGTTACCAACCGTAGATTTTGTTGCGATCTCCTCTACCTCTCAAATTGTTAAGGTAGTTCATAGATAGCCCCTAAAGAAGCCTGTATAAAATTCATCACTATGTATTTCTGTTAATAAATTATTATTTGTAAATTGCAGAATGGGCTTTCCAAAACATTTGCGATCAATCACTTTGCCTACAATCAGTACGGAGGAGTGTCGAAATGAACATGATGGAGACCACGCAATTACAGACGAAGTAATTTGTACTTTTGATACATCTGGACAAAAACGATGTGGTGTTGGTGATGGTGGCAATCCTCTGGTGATGAATGGTCAACTGGTTGGTCTTATGGGATGGAACGCGCCCGGCAGTCCTAATATTTTTGTTAACTTGGCTTATCCCGAATACAGACTCTGGATCCTTTCAAACCTTCCACATCCACACTCTGCACCTCATCCACATCAAAGCAATCCACTACCAAGCCCAGACAGCTTAACAAGTTCACACAGTTCATCAAACTCACGCAATACTTTCAGTCCTAAAAGTACTAGTCCACGTCTTAGGGAATACCAGGGACATGATGTCCATTTTGGATACTGATCAAATGGAATAATTTTAAATCTGTCAAATAAAGGTTCGAATCTTTGATAAAATATATATTTACTCTTATTTGGAAGCCACAAGCTTCTTCAGCGATCCTCCCAAATTCATAAGAACTCCTTAAAGTTACCTTTCGGAATATTTAACAGTAGCTTCGTAGTATTCTGCTTTATTTCTTTTACTTCTTGAAATAATTTTCTCTTAGGGCATTCTTCAATTTGGGAAAATAGCCAGAAATCACAGGGAATCAGGTCAGGACTGTGTGAGGGCTGCTGAAGTTGCGTAAGGCCGTGATTCACCAGAAATGGCTGAATAAAGGTGCTCGCACAACACACACAGAGCGCTAACCAATCACGTGCGATCTGCCGCGCTGCTTCAGAAGTTTGCGACATTGCTAATGTTGGTGTGTTTACGGAGAGACTGTAGTGTTTATCATTGTGAAAAAAAAATCCGGTATTAAAAGCTATTTTAAAAAGTAATATTTGTTTTAATATTTCGAATATCTCCGACAGGCGTCGTAGTTATTTACGGGTATTTTGTGGATAACATAATTTAAATAAATAATATAATAAACCAAATTGGCAACGACGCAAGCTTCTGCTTCTCGAGCGGCAGTCTGGTAGGTGAACGGTACGTGAGCAGGTCGCACTGCAGCAGCGCGGCAGATCGCACGCGATTGGTTGGCGCTCTGTGTGTGATCACGGACGGCTCGTGCGTAAGCCGTTTCCAGCAGACTGCACTTGTATTTTCTTGTGTGAACACCTTAAGTTACGACGAATGGGCAGGTGCCGTTTTCTTCTTGCTGCGTGACGTAATATCATTTCTTTGCTCTCGGGGATCCAGGTGTCTCCCACACGGAAAAAAATTCTAGAAAATTCTAGACTAAAATTCTAGAATTCTAGAAAATTCTAGAAAATCTGTTCACGTGTTTAAGTATACAATTATTTACGATTACATAATCAGTACACTATTTATAATCACACGTTATGAAAATTTTATTACGCCGCGGTTTCGAACCCTAAAATTTCGGATTCCTAATTCCTACCGTCTAAAGTCTCGCGGCTAACCTAGCTGGAAGTATAAACAAAAAATCTAAAATATAATTTACAGCGGGTTTCAACCATTTCAAGGACTACAACTTATTTCAAAATATTATTAATATTTGAAGTGATTAAATCAGATATAAAATAAATTCAAAAATATTTTAAGATATTTTAAAAGGTTTTAGAGAAATAAATATATTTTTTAAGGAACTTATCTTTCTCTTTTCGCTCCATTGCCTGGAAATCAGAAGTTCTGTAGTTCGATTCCGCCTGGAGCGAAAAGAGAAAGACCTTTTTTTCAAGAAAAAATTTAATTTTGAATTTGAAAAAATTATTTTCCATCTAGTCTAATTAAGCCGTTATGCATGTTCAGTTATTGAAGATTTTTAACTTGATCGATATTATGGATTTTCTGCCTCCACGGTTTTGGAGGGTTATCCACTGTCAGTAAAGTACCATTCGCTGATGATACAACAAATTAATTTTAAATAATTACTTTTAACATTAACACCTTGCTGAAATTTAGCGTTATTTTCTTGAATTACGGTTCTTATTCTGAACTCTCTATTGGTTTAATGGAAAAGCACGTAACCAGAAATCAGAAATTCTGTGGTTTCATTCCCAGTGGAGCGAAAAGAGAAAGATCTTTTTTTCAGGAAAAAATGTAATTTTAAATTTGAAAAAATTATTTTCTATCTAGTCTGATTAACACCTTAAGCGTTTTCTGTTATTGAAGATTCTTAACTTGATCGATAATGTGGATTTTCTACCTCCACAATTGTGAAGGTTCTTGAAGTCTTTTAAATATTTCTAATATTTTTAAATCGTAGGAAATTCATTTATAAACTTTGAAATAATTTAAATACTAACTATATTGATATTTTCTAATTGAAAATTGAAATTTTTAGTTGAAATTCTTTTAAATCATTTTAAATATTTGCAATCTCGTTTAGGATAAAGTATTGAGATATTTGGTATATATTGTGTAAAATGAATTTAAAGATTTGTAACAGTAGGGGCATACAAATCTTATGAATCCTTACAAGGGAGGGGGGGCTAATAATTTCAAAATCATCCGTAGTTTTAAACTCCCGTGGTTTGAAACTACCTTGATTTAAAATTTCTGTAGTTTGAAACTTCTGTAGTTTAAAATCCCCGTAGTTTGAAACTCTCATAACTTAAAATTTCCGTGTCTTGAAACTCCTGTAGATTAAAACTATCGTAGTTTGAAGACCTTTGAACTTAAAAGGCATGTAGTTTGAAAATCCCAAGGCTTAATTTACGTAGTTTAAAACTCGAGTATTTAAAAATTCCTATTGTTTTAAAAATCCCACGATTGGAAACTACTATAGTTTGTAATTCCCGTAGTTTGAAATTTCAGGAGTTTGAAATCCCTCTAGTTTAAAACTTGTAAAGTTTGAAGTCCCCACAGTTTAAAAGTCTCGTAGTTTGAAGTCCCTTTAAATTCAAACTTTCGTAGTTTAAAGTTCCTGTAGTTTCAAATTTCCGTAATATAAATTTCAGTTGTTCAAAACTCGCTTACTTTGAATTTTCCGTATTTGAAAACATCTGTAGTTTGAAACTATCGTAATTTAAAGTCTGCGTAGCTTTAAACTCCCATAATTTGAAGTTCCTGCAGTTTCAAACTTCCGTAGTTTGAAGTTCTTGTAGTTTCAAATCCCCCCAGTACAAATTCCTGTACTTAAAGCTCAGTTTAATTTTTCCGTATTTTCAAACTCCTGTTGTTTGAATCTATCGCAATTTGAAGTCCACGTAGCTTGAACTTCCATAATTTTAAGTATCCTGTAGTTTCAAACTTCCGTAGTTTGAACTTCCTGTAGCTTCAAATCCCCGTAGTACTAATTCCTGTAATTAAAACCTCCCTTAGTTTAAATTTTCCGTATTTTCGAACTCCTGTAGTTTGAAATTATCATAATTTAAAGTCCGCGTAGCTTCAAACTCCCATAATTTGAAGTTAATGTAGCTTAAAACTTCCGTAGTTTGAAGCTCCTGTAGTTTCAAATCCCCGCAGTACAAATTCCTGTACTTAAAAACTCACTTAGTTTAATTTTTCCGTATTTTCAAACTCCTGTTGTTTGAATCTATCGCAATTTGAAGTCCACGTAGCTTGAACTTCCATAATTTGAAGTTTCCTGTAGTTTCAAACTTCCGTAGTTTGAAGTTCCTGTAGCTTCAAATCCCCGTAGTACAAATTCCTGTAATTAAAACCTTCCTTAGTTTAAATTTTCCGCATTTTCAAACTCCTGTAGTTTGAGACTATTGTAATTTGAAGTTCCCGTGTCTTCAAACTCCTATAATTTGACCCCTATAATTTGACCCCCGTAAATAAATTCCGGTTGTTAAAAACACCCTTAGTTTAAATTTTCCGTATTTCCAAACTTCTGTAGTTTGAAACTATCGTAATTTAAAGTCCGCGTAGCTTTAAACTCCCATAATTTGAAGTTCCTGTAGTTTTAAACTTCCGCAGTTTCAAACCCTCGTAGTACAAATTCCTGTAGTTAAAAACTCTCTTAGTTTAAACTTTCCGCCTTTTTTAAACTCCGGTAGTATAAAATTCCCGTAGTTTTAAAGTTTTTGAAATTCCCTTAGAACTGCACCAATAAAGCTACAGAGCTTTTAAATTAAATAATGAAAATGTATAGAAATCCCTTAAAATATTCGATTAGCTAACTATTTGCCAAAATTATTCGAAACCCGGAAATCATTTTAAATCCCTTAAAATCTTTAAAGTAATTTGAAGTCCCCGAAGCTTCAAACTCCCATAATTTGTAGTTCCTGTAGTTTCAAATCCCCGTAGTACAAATTCCTGTAGTTAAAAACTCTCTTAGTTTAAACTTTCCGCCTTTTTTAAACTCCGGTAGTATAAAATTCCCGTAGTTTTAAAGTTTTTGAAATTCCCTTAGAACTGCACCAATAAAGCTACACAGCTTTTAAATTAATTAATGAAAATGAATAGAAATTCCTTAAAATATTCGATTAGCTAACTATTTGCCAAAATTATTCGAAACCCGGAAATCATTTTAAATCCTTTAAAATCTTTAAAGTAATTTGAAGTCCCCGAAGCTTCAAACTCCCATAATTTGTAGTTCCTGTAGTTTCAAATCCCCGTAGTACAAATTCCTGTAGTTAAAAACTCTCTTAGTTTAAACTTTCCGCCTTTTTTAAACTCCGGTAGTATAAAATTCCCGTAGTTTTAAAGTTTTTGAAATTCCCTTAGAACTGCACCAATAAAGCTACAGAGCTTTTAAATTAATTAATGAAAATGTATAGAAATCCCTTAAAATATTCGATTAGCTAACTATTTGCCAAAATTATTCGAAACCCGGAAATCATTTTCAATCCCTTAAAATCTTTAAAGTAATTTGAAGTCCCCGAAGCTTCAAACTCCCATAATTTGTAGTTCCTGTAGTTTCAAATCCCCGTAGTACAAATGCCTGTAGTTAAAAACTCCCTTAGTTTAAATACTCCGTATTTTCATACTCTGGTAATTTAAAATTCCCGTAGTTTGAAAGTCTCAAAGTTTGAAATTCCCTTAGAAGTACACCTAAAAAACTACACAGAATTTAAATTCATTAGTGAAAATCTATGGAAATTCCTTGAAATATTCGATATAGTTAGATGTTCGCAAAAATTACTTAAAAACCTTAAATCCCTTTATATCCCTTAAAATCTTTGGAATCACTAGGACCCATGGAGATTTTTTACTCTAGAAGTTAGTTCTCTAAATATCCCTGAATAAATTTGAAAATCCTAATAAATTCTTCAAAATTCCTTGAAATGTCTTACAATTCTTCAAAATGCCCTAAAATATTGAAATTATGGCAATCCTTTGATGTTATCAAAATAAAAAAGAAACTAAATAAAAGAAACTATTTGTTTTACATAAATAATTAAAGACTATTTTTTCCTTGTTTATTGTGCAATTTTTATTCTTCCAATGGAAAAAATTTGAAACCCTGCTAAAATCAAGTCGTCAAAAACGTCATACTTGATGACACGACGAAAATTTTCCATTACGTTTAAAACGTCATAACTACATCACTCTTAGAATATTGCAAACAGTGTGCTAAAGTTGTATATTAATGTCTCAGTTTGGCTTAACTTCTGAGTTAATTATATCGGAGAAGTGTGGCAAGTAAAGGCCCAGACACGCAGCAAATTTTTAACAACGGTTTTAGAATCTTTTTTATTTTACAATGAAAATGACAAAAAATTAAATCTTCTTTTTTTCTCTTTTGGTAAAAAAGTTTTAAAATTAGTTTTCTCTTTTGGTAAAAAATTTTTACTGTTTCAAAAATGTTAATATTTTTTATTGAAAATTCAACTGCAGTCAAATCTGGATTTAGCCTTTTTAGAAGAGTCATATTTTCTTTTTGTTAATTCATCTTGTTTGGTTAAAAGTTAATTACTTTTAATTAAAAAGTCTACCTTTAAATTTTTAGTTTAGAACTAATTTCTTTTGATTACAAATTTCAATGTTTGGTTGAAAATTTTATTATTATGTTGAAAATTCAACTCCTTTGTTGAAAGTGTAACGACATGGTTAAAAATTTACTTTATTGGTTAAAGATTTAAGTATTTTTCCGAAAATTAATTTAAAAACCGAAAACTTAACTATACTATTTTTGGTTGAAAATTCATTGTTTTTAGTTGAAACTTCAACTATTCAATTTTTTATTGCAAAATCAACTGCATTGCTACAAAATTCATGTTAGTAGTTGAAGATTCAACTCTATTGTTGAAAATTCGTCTTGTTTTGTTAAAAATTTATTTTATGAAATGGAAATTTAACTATTCGATTTGTTGTTAAAACTTTGTCATTTTTAGTTGTAAACTCTACTATCTAGTTGAAAATACAATTCTTTTGTTTAAAATCCCACTATTCTATTGATGTCATCTTTTTTGGTTGGAAATTCAACTCCTTGGTTAAAAATGCTTTCTATTGGTTGAAGATTCAACTATTCTGTTGAGAATTAATTTTTTTCTTGGTTAAAAATCCATCTTGTTTGGTTGAAAGTGAATTATTACCAATTAAAAAGTCTACCGTCAATTTATTAGTTAAAAATTTTTTTGTTAAAAATATAAATATTTGGTTGAAAATTTCATTATTTTGTTAAAAACTGAACTATTCTATTAATAAGTAATCTTTTTAGGTTGAAAATTCAACTCCCTGGTTGAAAATTGAACTAATTGGGTAAAATGTAATTTATTGTTTAAAGATTTTTCTATTTTATTGAAAATATATTTTTTTATTTGTTGAAAATTAATGTTCTTTACTCCATTTTTGGCTAAAAATTGATCATTTATTGTAGAAAATTCAACTATTACAATTGAGGTTAAGGATTTTTTAATTTAACTGAATTAACTAATTAATTAAGTAACTAATTAAACATTATTTTTTTACAATTTAAATATTACACTTTTGGTTGAAAATGTGTCGTTTTTAATTAAAATTTCAATTATTAAATTTTTAATTGAGATTTTATAAATTTTTGTTTGAAAATTTAACTGATTAAACACTGTTAAAAATTTATTTCAATGGTTAAAAATTGAAAAATTCGTTTCATTAGTTCGAAAATTAATCTTTTTTATTTAAAATATCAACTATTTTATTTTTTTTAAGAGTTCATCTTTTTTTAGGTTGAAAATTTAATATAATTCATTTATCGACCGACAATAACGGTTCGTGTCCGCGCTCAAATTCCATCGGGCATTTTAGCTTCTAACGTTAGGGAAAGAAACCTACATTACCGACCATCGACAAGGTAGAAATTTTCTGTACCTCCCGCAGATGATGTTGGAATAGATTATCTTCAGTCGATAAAGTAGAGATCTAGGTTATCTTCGGCCCGTGAAACAGAAATCTAGATTATCTGCAGTAGGCTAAGTAGGAATCAAGTTTATATTCCGTTGAAAATGTAGACTTCTACCCTATCAACAATCGGTAATATAGGCTACTACTTTCTAGGTTGAAAATTCGTTTCTTTCGCTTGAAAATCCAATTATCTGGTTCTTTCCGCATAAATCGAAATTTAATTATGAAGATGATAGTTTTTGCAAAAAAATCTCCATTTTCATTGTTAAATAGGCGTTCAAGCGTGTCTGGGCCTTAAGGTCACGTTGTCTCACATTTTATGTCCCTAGTTACATTCTTTTTAAACATTTTTTTCTCACTGCAAATAACGTTAAGAGACCGAATTTTTTTTCAAACAATCAGTTGTTTGAAGTGTCTAACAATTAAAAAAAATGAAAAATACAGTTCACTTGAGTCTCTTCATTCTTTGTGACGTTTTGTTTCAAAGCTTTGGAAATTTATCCGAAAATTATACTAGTAAGTGCATTTTTTAAGTCAATATTTTTAAAATTCTGTATTCGATAATGATAATCTTCAAATGTGTTCATTCAATTTATTCATACTGGAGATTAAAATGATTGAATTTTCAAAATCGTAATGGAAAATGTGAAAATTAAATAATTAGTTAATTGTTAACTTAGTTTTGATATACTTATTCTTAACGCTTTAAATACTAATTAATTAATTAATTTTTTAAGTTTTCACTTAGAAAGTATATAATTTTCAACGTTTTTAGAACAATTAAACTTTTCATCTTTTACAATATTAAAAATTTTCAGTTTTGAAAGGTGAAATCTAAAAATGAGTGTTTTTTAAATCATACTGTTTTTAGTAAAAAATCTATCCAATCATTTTGAATGTCACTTGATACTTTATAATATGATAATTATTAAAAATATATTTATCATCTTAAAAATGTCTATAATTTAATTTTCAAATTATAGATTAGAATGTGCAATTCTAAATGAGTTTAATTTTTAAGGCCATAAAGACTAAAGGTTTTTTTTTGCTTCAAAAGCTTAAATTGGGCAATATTTGCTTTGAATTTCCTTAATTTTTGGAAGTTTCGAATTTTTAATTTCACAGTTCGTTAGTTCAAGTTCGAATATTAAAAAAGTTTTCAAAATTGAAAAATTTCGTATTGAAAGCTTTGATAATTAATTTTACATTTAATAATTACAGATTTAAATATAGTAAATTGTTTTGTTTCAATTTTAAATTTAATAGTTTTAGATTGAAATATTTATAATTCTTTGCTTTTAATTTTAAACGTAAGAAATTGTCCGATTTAAACATTTTTTCGAAATAAATTATTTTAATTTTGGTTGAAAATGTTCCATGATATCAAATATTTAAAATTTAAATTTAAAAAATAACAATTTCAATTTGAAACGCTTAAAATTATCCTGCAGTTTTTAGCAATCTTGTTTTGTATTACTTGTTTTAATTTCTAATTTTTAGTGTATTGTTTTTAAATTGTCAAAGTTTTATTTAAATATTTAAAAGCATGGTTCATTTAAAACTGAAAAATGTTATAATGGAAAATTTTAAAAAGAATAATTCTGAATGATTAAATTAAATTAGGAAGTTAAAAATGGTATTGTTCAAAATGAAATTAATATGGAAAATTATAATTAACTACTTTAAATTTTTAAATTAAAAAAAAATTTTATTTACTTAAAACAATTGAAATTTTAGGGGTTGAGTATAAAAAAGTTTTAATAATACAATTTTTAACGACGAACAATTTTTTCAGTTTTTAATTAAATTCGGATTTATTTATTTTTCAACGTTCCGTTTCGCTTGAATTTCAAATTGTGGAATTATAATTACTTTAAATCGAAACTTATTAAAATTCCAAAGTTTTAGATCATTAGTTACTCAAATTTGAACACATTTAATTAGAAATAAGGGTATTTGAATTTCTTTGGAAATAAAATAATCAAATTTTGAATATTATAATGTGAAAATATTTCATTTTTAACGTTCTGAAATTATCCTATTTGCGTAATCTGAAGTTATTCAATTTCAAAATTTTTTATTTTTTTTAATGAAATTTTCCGATTTTCAAAATGCGAAATATTGTCCTTTTTCAATATACAAAACATTTAAACATTCACCCCACTTAAATAAAAAAATAAAAACATTTCTTTATCCACTCGAAAAAAAAATAAAAAATATTTTGTCGTTGAAAATTCAACCATTTGTTTGAAACTTCATTTATTTTGTAGCCAATTCGTCTTTATTGGTAGAAAATCATTTTTTTCTGAAAATACATCTCTTGTTGATTGAATTAAAATATTTTTTATAACATATTGAAATCCTTTTGTTGAAATATGAACTGTTTTTTATTTAAAATAAAAATATTTTTATTTGAAATATAAAATATTACATTTTTCATTGAAAATTTATCTTTTTTAATTGAAATTTTTAATAATTGATTGAAAGTTAAACTACTTTGTTGAAAATGTATTAAGTGAATGAAGATTTAACTGTTATGTTAGAAAATCTTATATTCTTGATTAAAAATTACTTTTCTTAGCTAAAAACTGAACTTATTTCATTTTTGGTACAAAACTTGTCGTTTTTAGTTAAAAATACAGCTTTTAAATTTTTCATCGATTAACTCATATATTTTGGGTTGAAAAATCAGATTTGGTTAAAAGTTGAATTACTTGAATAACATTTCATTTTACAGGTTGGAAGATTTTAATATTTTTTACATTGAAAATTAATTTTTTTAATTAAAAATTTTAATATTCCATTTCTTTATAACAATTTATCATTTTTAATTGACTTAGGTTGACAATTCAGAGTTTTTGCAGAAAATTCTATGCTTTCATTCAAAACTTAAACAATTTGTTTTTAATTTTTTTCCTCTTGGGATCGAAAAATCGTTGTTGGTCTAAAATGCATGTCGTTTGTTGAAAATGTAACCAATTAGTCAAAAAATAATTTTGCTGCCTTGAAAATTAATCTTCTATATTAAAAACTTTACTCTTATATTTTTTGTTAAACATCGACCTTTTTTAGGTAAGAAATTAAAAGAATGGATAATTTTAAATGACTGATTTCCGGAATGATTTAAATTAACTGATTCAAAAAGTCAATTTTGACTGATTTTTCAGTCGGTGAATCGGTATTATTAGAATAAATTTTTACACTACTAGTAATTATATTGCTTCAATTATATTCATAGCAAAATCACTATAGAAAATATTAATAATGATATACATATGTATTAAATTGTATCATATATTTTGAAGTAAAATCGGATATTCACATTCGTCACAAACGTGTAATTGACAAAACACCGAATGGAAATAAACCAGTGATGATTCAACAAGTTCCTTACATTGTCAATCTTCAAAAGAATAAAAATAATATATGTGGAGGCAGCATATTATCAGAAACTGTGATCATCACTGCAGCTCATTGCATTGAAGATCAGGGGAAGCACAGAATTTTATCTGGTTCATCATACGTATCAAAAGGAACACAACACAAAATAACAAAAATAATAATGCACCCAGGATATCATCCGAAATCTTTTGTCGATGATCTTGCATTGCTTATAATTTATCGTCCTATCGATTTTAGATGTTCACCGAATAAAAAAATATCACTCTATGATGGACATGTTACACCAAATATTCCTGCAATTACTAGTGGTTGGGGTTGCAACGGCATTAAATGGTGAGATATGACAAATACATGTAAAACATATATAACAATATATGCCAATATATAACAATATATGACAATATATGCCAATATATAACAATATTTGACAATATATAACAATATATGCCAATATATAGCAATATATGACAATATATAACAATATATGACAATATATGCCAATATATAACAATATATGACAATATATGCCAATATATAACAATATATAACAATATATGACAATATATAACAATATATGACAATATATGCCAATATATAACAATATATGACAATATGTGCCAATATATAACAATATATGACATTATATGACAATATCTAACAATATATGACAATATTTGACAATATATAACAATATATGACATTATATGACAATATCTGACAATATATGACAATATATGACAATATATGACAATATATGACAATATATAACAATATATGACATTATATGACAATATCTAACAATATATGACAATATATGACAATATATAGCAATATATGACATTATATGACAATATCTAACAATATATGACAATATATAACAATATATGACAATATATGCCAATATATAACAATATATGACAATATATGATTTATATACAATATATGCCAATATATAACAATATATGACA
The DNA here is from genome assembly GCF_010883055.1 of Belonocnema kinseyi. Lineage (NCBI taxonomy): Eukaryota > Metazoa > Arthropoda > Insecta > Hymenoptera > Cynipidae > Belonocnema > Belonocnema kinseyi. The sequence continues at coordinate 3,183,255 of NC_046666.1, read as the reverse complement.
ATATATGATTTATATACAATATATGCCAATATATAACAATATATGACAATATATAACAATATATGACATTATATGACAATATCTAACAATATATGACAATATATGACATTATATGCCAATATATAACAATATATGACAATATATAACAATATATGACATTATATGACAATATCTAACAATATATGACAATATATGACAATATATAGCAATATATGACATTATATGACAATATCTAACAATATATGACAATATATGCCAATATATAACAATATATGACAATATATAACAATATATGACATTATATGACATTATCTAACAATATATGCCAATATATAACAATATATGACAATATATAACAATATATGACATTATATGACAATATCTAACAATATATGACAATATATGACAATATATGACAATATATGCCAATATATAACAATATATGACAATATATGATATATATACAATATATGCCAATATATAACAATATATGACATTATATGACAATATCTAACAATATATGACAATATATGACAATATATGCCAATATATAACAATATATGACAATATATAACAATATATGACAATATATAACAATATATGACAATATATGCCAATATATAACAATATATGACAATATATAACAATATATGCCAATATATAGCAATATATGACAATATATAACAATATATGACAATATATGCCAATATATAACAATATATGACAATATATAACAATATATGACAATATATGCCAATATATAACAATATATGACAATATATGACAATATATGACAATATATAACAATATATGCCAATATATAACAATATATGACAATATATGCCAATATATAACAATATATGACTATATATAAGAATATATGACATTATATGACAATATCTAACAATATATGACAATATATGACAATATATGCCAATATATAACAATATATGACAATATATAACAATATATGACATTATATGGCAATATCTAACAATATATGACAATATATGACAATATGTGACATATATGACATTATATGACAATATCTAACAATATATGACAATATATAAGATTATATGACAATATACAAAAAACATGCAACATTTCTGAAACACAAAACTAAATAAAGGCACAATAAAAATTTCCATTGAGTTTCGATGTTGTTTTCAACTAGCGTATTCTCTAAATCTGAGTTAATAGAAAACTCCTAATTCAATCTGTAAGAATAACCGACTAAATGAATTAGTAATCGTACCCTGTTGAAAATTCCTATATAGAATCCTGTATTGAATTCTACATAAGAACTTTGCAAAAACCTGTACATGATCCTGTCGAGTCAGCAGTCAAGAGTTCGAATCCTCTGAGTTGTGCAAATTTATAAATAAATATAAATTAAATTGCACGAATAAAATTTTTCCCTGCACAAGTTTCTAGACAGGATCCTCTGTAATATCATGTGTCATTTTATACATGGAAATTATTCCTATAAATAGGTTCTCCTATAAGAACCTCTAAAGTACCTGGGTAAGATCCTATGTCAGCAATTTGACGATGACCAGAAAACTGTACAGGATCCTAGATAAGATCTTTGGGATTTTTCCTTGACGAAGTCATACGTCAGAACCCACATAGGTAAAATTTCAGCCACAACCACGTCTCACGACCGTGAGATAGGTGGTTACAGTCTGTAAAGAAATCAATACGTCAATACAGCAAAAGCCTCGTGCACCCTACGAACACGGAGCGACCCAAGGACAACCGCCTTCTGCATTTTTCCCGCAAGTGTTTTAGCACATTGTTGACACGCAGGGATGCTTTTTAGGCCATTAGCAAGTGAAAGCTTGGCATCTCCAAGAGCGCCGATGATAAGGACGATTAGTTTAACAGAATATTCCGGGTACAATCGTTGCAACTCCCTTAGGAGGTCTCGATACTTCTCTTTCTTTTCATTCTCCTTGGCTATGATGTTTTTGTCAGCTGGTGCCGAAAATTCGATAACGAACATGGTTCGCTTCTCGAAGTCAAGAAGAACCATGTCAGGCCTCGAGTGAGCAACAGAAACAATTGTCGAGAATATAAAGTTCCAGTATATGCGGCACTTCCCATTCTCGACAATGCTCGGGGTGTGCATGACACGCCCTGCAGCTATCATCGGGAATGTCTTGGCTCAAAATGTGGCGACGGTATGTTACCTACATTCAAAGGCACAACGCGGCACTAAGAGTGCTTTATTACCATCTCTGTCACTCTTAAGGCATTAACCTTAATATCGCTCCTCTAAATGCTCCTAGGGAAATTGAGTCAATTGTCGAGAATGGGAAGTGCCGCATATACTGGAAATTTATATTCTCGACAAT
>NC_046666.1:3175744-3180795 GCF_010883055.1 Belonocnema kinseyi | reverse complement strand
AACGAAATATTTAATCAACAAATTATTTTTTGAAAAATTTTTTTTTATGATTTTCCATAATCATACTATTTTCTAGTTATATTGCAAGAGACTATGATCTTTTAAACAAATGCATTATCCGGGCATTTGTCGGCAGAAAAATTCGGTTTCTTCAATGCCAGTCTTTTCAGATGGGAACTTAATAAGAGTTTCAGCAACATTCATAATAAGTTGATAAATTTTATTATTTCTTTAAACAAATTAGATAAACAAATGCATTAATCAGGCATTTGTTTACAGAAAAATTCGTTTTTTTCCATGTCAACAGTTTTAATTAGGATGTCGAAAAAACTAAATTTTCCATCGACAGATGCTCGAATAATGCATTTGTTTATTAAATTTGGTTTCAAAAATATATAAAATTTATCAATCCATTATGAATTTTGCTGAAATCATCACGAACTTCCCAATTAAAACGAGTGAAATCGAAAAAAAAACTAATTTTTCCGTTCACAGATGCCCGAATAATGTATTTGTTTATTAACTTTGTTTTTAAAAATCATAAAATGTGTCAACTCATCATGAATGTTGCCGAATTTATTATGAATATCCCAATTAAAAGTCGGACATTGAAACAAAAAAGAATTGTTCCGTCGATAGATGGATAAATTTGTTTATAATATAAACAATTATAATCAGAAAAGAAATTTTTTTACATAATATTGTTTCAATTCCAATTTCTTGCAACATAACTTGAAATTTTGCAGATTTTAACCGCAAAATGTAATTTTTTTATTTTTCATTCTTTTTTATTATGTCAATTTTGAATTTTCAATATTGCAATGATTTTAACATATAATCTATTATAAACGGAAAAAACAGTGTTCCAGATACAAATTTAAAATGTTTAAATTTATGAATTTATTTGGAACAAAAATTGTCTTTTTAACTGCAAAAAATGGATTTTTTAACAAAATACTCGAATTCTCGACAAAATAATTAAATTTTTAACAAAATAGTTGAATTTTCAACCTAAAAAAATTATTTCTCAACAAAAAAGTGTGATACTTTATAGTATTTTGCGACAGATAAGATTTTTCACTCCAAGAAAAAATAAAGGTTTATCTAAATTGTCAACAAAAAAATATGACTTTTCAGCAAAAAATTAATTTTACACGAAAATAATGCATTTTTAAATAACAAAAATAAAATTTGAAACCAAGAAAATTATTTTCTTACCAAAAAAAGGAGACTTTTTAACTAAAAAAGATCAATCTTAAAAAAATGCAAGTTACATTTCCAGTTGAAAAATTACATTTTAACCAAAAAAGCACACAAGCAAAGCAGAATAATTTTTAGCTAAAATGTGAATTTTCAGTAAAAAAATGAAATTTCTACTAGAACAGATTTATTTTTTAATCAAAAATATTAATTGAAAAAAATAGTTGAATTTTTTGTTTAAAAAGATTTAAGTTGTTTCACGATTAAAATTTGAATTTTCCAACTCGAGATAAGTTTCTAGAAAAAAAAATAATTTAATTTTCAATCCAAAAATACCAATTTTTAACCAAAAAGATGCACGAGTAATGGAATTTGATGAATGAATGAAACAGAGAGATTTTTAACAAAAAAATTATCATTTTTTATTTTATATTGAACTTTTATCCAAAAAAAGATTTTAGTTCATTTTCCGACACCAAGATTTAAATTTTTAAACCAAAATTAAATTTTCTACAAAATAGTTAAATTTCCAACATAATAATAATAGAATTGTGCACCAAACCGTTTGCCTTACAAAAAAGTCCAAGAAAGATTAAATTTATCTTATTACAGATAAATCTGTAATTAGAAAACCAAAAGTGGTAATAGTGAAATTTTTATCCAGAAAGGATTTAAATTCACCTTTCAACACTAAATTATTAAATTTAAACATAAAGTAAATTTTCTACGATATAGTTAAATTTCCACCAAAACAGCGGAATTTTCAACCAAGAATATGACAATTACACAAAATTAATGAATTTTTAACCAAACTATTGCACTGTTATTAGTTGACTTATTAGCAACAAAATTTGAATTTTAAAGAAAAGGTAAATTTTGTACGAGTAGAGTAGAATTTTTAACACAATAAAATTATGTAGAATTTTTTTGAAATTTTCAACCACTCAGTCGTTAAAAATTATTTGGTTTTGGTTAAAAATCCAGATTTTTGGTTGAAGATTTATAATTTTAGTTGAAACTTCATTTATTTGTTTTTTTTGGTAGAAAATTTATTTGCTGGTTGAAAATTTATCTTTTTATTGAAATTAATTTTTTTTGGTTAAAAATTTAACTATTTTATTTCTTTATTTTTTTTTTGAAAATTGATCTTGTTCAATTTTTTGGCAGAAATAAAAACCTCTTGGTTGAAAATTTAACTATTTTATTAATAGTAAATTTTATTTGGATCGAAATGAATTTACTTAACTATTATATTATTATTTTATATTTTTTGATGAAAATTCACGTTCTTTCTGTTAAAAATTAAACATTCCATTCACTTCTTTGGTTGCAAATTTCAGTATTTTATTAAATATTCATCTTTTTTGGTATAAAATTAATTTGCTGCTTGAAAATTAATATTTTTTATGAAAATACATTTTTTTTGTAGAAAATTTGACTATTCTGTTTGTTAAAAAAGTTTATTATTTACAATTAATTGTTTATCTGAAAATTTACCTATTTCATTTTTGTCGAAAATTAATTTTTTTGTTCTTGAATATTCAAGCTCAAATTCACCTGTTTAGTTGAAAATGCATGTACTTTGTTAAACATTCTTCTTTTTTAGAAAAAATAATCTTCGTCAAGGATTTACCACTTTGTTTCAAAATTCATTCCTTTGATTGAAAATTCAACTTTTTGTTAAAAATTTTGTTTTCTATTCAAAATTTATTTTTAAAACTGAGAATTTGACTATTCCAAAAAATGATCTTTTTTAGCTGAAAATTTCACTGTTTGGTTAAAAAATTCGTATTTTTTGGTTGAAAATTCAACCTTAAATTCACCTGTACGGTTTTCAATTCAGTTAATTTATTAAAAATTCATCTGTTTTGGTAGAAAATTCATTCGCTGTTTGAAAATTGATCTTCTTTATTAAAATTACATTTCTTTGGTTGAAAATTTAACCATTTTATTAAAAGTCCATTTTCTTTGGACCGAAATGAATTTTTTCAACTATTATATTATTATTTAATATTTTTTTAATGGAAATTCACTTTTTTTAAATTATACATTCAATTCACTTCTTTGTTTGAAAATTTCAGTATTTGGTTAAATATTTATCTTTTTTGGTCGAAAATTAATATTCTTTTATGAAAATACACTTGTTTGGTGGGAAATTTGCCTATTCCATTTGTTGAAAATTTTTTATTAATTGAAAATTAATTTTGTTCTGAAAATTAAACTATTTCATTTTTTTGATAATGCTTCCTTTTTTGTTGAAAATTAATATTTTTGGTTTGAAAATTAATTATTTTGACTGAAAACAAAAAATATTCCATTTTTGGTAAAAATAAGTTTCTTAAACTGAATATTCAACTATTATATCTTTTGTTGAAAATCCATCTTTTTTTTTGTTTGTTAAAAATTCAATTCCCCTATTTGGTTAAAAATTCGTGTGTTTGGTCGAAACTTTGTCTTTTTAGTAGAAAATTAAACTTCTCCGTTAAAAATTCATCTCTTTGATATAAAATCATTTTTTAAACTGAATATTTATATTTTTTAAATCAAAAAAGTGAAAAAGTTTTTAAGATAAATTAAAAAACAGAAGATAAACTTTACATCGAATTCCGACGAAAGATTCTCTGCAACACAAATTAACTTTACAGGATAAACTTGACACAAATATCGGTTAAACTTTCTTTTGTTTTTCCACGACAAACACATTGTTTTTGAAATACGCGAAGTTGGCTAAACAAAACTTTATCACTCTAAAAAATTTCCTGCAACAAATTTTATTCTTAGTTTTTTCTGTGAAACATTCTTTGCAATAAAATTTTTCTCATAGGTATATAGGATTGTTTTTATATCTGAAAGAAAAATTGATAACGGTCGGGGGAAATAAAAAATTGGTAAGGGAACAGACAGAGAATTTTAAAATTGGAATTTTGTTGCAACCATTTTTGAACCAAGAAACAGTTATTTTATTCTACCAAACAGTTTTTTGAGGGTCTCGTCTTATGACTACGAGGGTAGTTCAATAAGTCCTTAGAATGACCAACAGATGGCGCGCGAAACGCTCCAAATCATCTGTTTTCAGTCAGCACCACTCCCGACTAGATATATGGTGCAGTCACAGTCCATATCTTCTGAGTTTACGTGTTTTTATAACCAATTGAAAAAAAAAATTGTTCGTTAAAAAAAATGAAAAAAAAGGAGTTCAGAGCGGTAATCAAACATTTTCATTTAAAGGGTTTAACTCCATATGAGATAAAAAATGAATTGAACTCAGTTCATGGCACATCTGCCCCTGCCTTAGCAACGGTTTATAACTGGGTAAATGAATTTGTTGTTTCAATTCTACATGAAAAATTAGGCATGAAAAATCTATGGGCAAGATGGGTGCCGCGTTTGCTCTCAGCTGAGAATAAAGGCAATAGAGTGGTCGCCTCTGAGGCTCTTTTGGCGCGCATAAGTCGGGAATTTTTAAGTGAGGAATTTTTTCGTCGATTTGTGACTGTGGATGAAACATGGATACACCATTACACTCCTGAGACAAAGGAACAATCCAGCTCCAAAAAGGCGAACCAGCTCCAAAGAAGGCAAAGACCGTAAAGTCAGCTGGTAAGGTTATGGCTACAGTTTTTTGGGATACACGTGGAATTATACTTATCGACTACTTGGAAAAGGGTAAAACAATCACTGGTGAATATCATGCATCATTATTAGAGCAGCTGAAAGAAGAAATTTAAAAAACGACCACATTTGACGAGAAAAAAATTCTCTTTCATCACGACAACGCCCGAGTTCACACCTGCTTCGTTTCAATGGCTAAAATTGAAGAACTAAAATTCGAATTGGTCGAACACCCACCG
>NC_046666.1:3164973-3175644 GCF_010883055.1 Belonocnema kinseyi | reverse complement strand
AAAAGCGATTGACCAAGTGTATAGAGCTCCAAGGAGATTATGTTGAAAAATAAAAAAAATTTACCCAAAAAAAATTGTTTTTATACTTCATTCTAAGGACTTGTTGAACTACCCTCGTACGTTTTATGGTCCATCTTATTCTTAGTTCGTCTTGTACAATAAATAAATTTACCGACTAAAAAGGTACAGCTTAGGCTAGAAATCATACTAAAATTTTAAAAAAATTATTGTTTTTGGACCACCCTGATGGACATCTATCATCCATATCATCAAATACAATGTTTCTGTTTATAGCACCTGGAAATGTTTCAAGCCGTAAGTTGCATTAATAAACTATTATTAACTATTAAAATTATTCTAATAAAACAGTTCATGAAAATTATTTTTTCTCCAGGTTCAGAGATTTACACCGGTATCCTAAATGTTTACGATCAATCACTGTGCGTATAATCAGCTTGGCGGAGTGTCGAACTCGCTATCCACATGACCTGGATATTACAGATAAAACAATTTGCACTTTCAATGGGGCACTTGAAGCAAAAAAACACTGTAGCGATGGTGATTCTGGCGGTCCTCTAGTTTTAAATGATAAACTGATTGGTGTTATGGCTTGGAATAGGGAAGATGCACATGCAAATGCTCCTGATGTCTTCATGAACTTGGCTCATCCGGCATACAGAAACTGGATTATTTCACACATGTCGCAAAATTCATCCAATCCGATATATCCATTCAGTTCATGCAGTCACACTACACACCGTCTTCCAAATCCATACTATTGTCTAAATCCACATCATCATCCCAATCCACACCAACAACCCATTTTATGCAATCATGTTATCCGAAGAAAGTAGACTCATTTTAATTTTATTATATATGTATTTACACATTGCATTGCATTACACATTCTGGAAATCAATAAATATTTTAATAGAGTTCAATAATCATTTCATTGAAATATCATATAAGAATTTTTTCTTTGTAAGGGGCGTCCGTAAACTACATTAGCAATTTTGGACTTTAAATTTCTACAATTTCGAGTCGAAATATATTGCATTTTCAAACAACTGGTAAAAATTTCGAGAAAAAAAAACACTCACAGTAAAACCCAGGAATAAATTTTATCTTTAAATTTGATAAAAACGCTGTAGCACGCTTATCTGATGAATGATGGAATTTATCTGACGAAAATATTTATATGACATATGTGATATGTCAAACGACTGTGTAGTGGTTCACAGAAAAAATTTTCTCCATAAATTTGAAAATCCTCTCGGTATTCATTTTTTAAATCGTGTTACTTTATTTGAACGATTTTAGGAAAAAAAAATCATTCACTTTGGTTAGTTCATACGTTATAGTGCACAGAAAAAAACTAGGGGTTCACTCATGTTGCGGCCCAAATGAAAGTTGGTGTCATTTGAAACTTGACCTCCAATAGATATCTGGAGAGACCCGAAATGGGTTCGTTTAGAACGCACTTGAAAAGAACAGCATCAAGGCCCATTCACAAGCCAACCGTTTGCAAAGTCGGGTTGGTAAGTTAGCGATTTACAGAATATGTCGGTAAAGCAAACAAAAACAATATTAATATTTATTCATTTTTCTTCTTAATTGTTAAGGTTCACTTACCAGTGGGCACAAAATTTGGCTGGAGTCTACACCATCCTTAAATTACCATGATTTAAAATCATTGGTCAATTAATAATTGGAAATGTAATGCAATTTTATTTATTGTAAGTGAAAATTTATTACTCACTTAACCAATTTTAACCTACTCTTAAAAGTTATGAAAAATCTTGAAAATTATTGACATAATTTTATTTAAAAAATCTTTGATGTACAATTAATGAACTTTTGTAATTAATTATTATTCAAGATTCCCTTTTTGATAATTGAATATTATTGATAATGACGTATTGATAAATTTGAGCATAAAGAATTAGTTTATCGACCAATGACTTACGACGAAAACTTTCTTGCATATGAATCAGTGCTCCCAATTTTGGAAACTTTTTGAACTGCACTTGCTTCGCGCCAGCAACGCGTTTTGTTACTTCAAGCGCACGCATTTCAAATTATATAAATATTTAATTGTTATATCTATAATAAATAAAGTTTGGGAAATTCTTTAAAAGTGATTTATTAATCCTGAAATATAATTTTTGAGTGACAGATGAAAAAATATTGTGATTTTATTGCAAAAAACGTCTTTTATTTTGACTTTAGAAAAAAATAAAATTTTCAATTTATTTTTAGTAACTTTATGGATTTGATTTTAGGTCAAATTGTTGTGAATGAAGACAATAAAAATTAGAAACTCGACCGTGACAAGATTAATCATTGTGCTAAAAAAAAAATGACTTCTTTCTCTGAACACGGAATTCATAACGTCTTTTTGTTTAAAATCGAATTAAATTTTTATCTGTCACTTCAAAATCTTATTTTAGGATTACGAAATTACTGTTCATGCATTTTATAATCATTATTTATCATAAATACCACATTTGAATATCGACCCTATTCAAAATCAGCGCGCCAACAGTAACCAATTGTTTTGCCGGCGCAACGCAAGCGCAGTTCAAAAAGTTGCCAAGATTGGGAGCACTCATATGAATAAGCCTTTATGCTTACAAATTTGCTTTGTAACCTGCAAATGATATTTATCAAGTCATTGTATCTATTTTAATTACGTTATTATTTTGTCATTTAATTATCTTCATTAATTTATCGACCAGAGTTCGATCAAATGTGTGACTTAAGGTGAATATTGTGTTATTAATTAATCATAATATCGAAGTGGGCAAAGCGAAAAATAGGTTCTTTAGAAATAGGCTCAATTACATTTGAGATCCTTTCGAACCCCAAGTGTGATATCATTTAGAGCTCATTTATCGTTTTTGGGTTCCTTTTCAGCAAGTAGGGTTCATTTTTGTTGCGGCTCCATTTGAACCAAAAACGAGTTCCAAAGGAAACTTCAGTTTTTTATGTGTGTTTACAATTTTTGAAGTCTTCATCAGGGTCGACAGAAACTAAAGGTTTGTTCAATAAAAGTAAAGGAGAATGATTTTTTGGTTAAAATCATTGAAATAAAGTGAGACAATTTAAAAAATGAATACCGTGAGACTTTTGAAATATATGGAGGGCATTTTTTCGATGAACCTAGACGCAACCGCTTGACATATCACATATGGGTCGAAATATCTCCAGTGTGCCACTTTTAAATCAATAGTTCTATTTTCAATCAATTTATACATTTTAGATTCGTTTTTATATCAAAATAACTCACCTAAAATATTTTTGCAACAAATTTTTTTTTTTTTGAATTTATTAACAATGATAGCGCTTAATCATTTTTTTTTTCAAAGCTGGATTACTCGCGAACGGTTTATCGAAATTTAATAATTGAGTTATAAAAATTTTTCCTACGAAGTATACTTTACGCGAAAAAAATTTTCGGTAGTAAAAAACATCTTTTTTATTGTTTAAATAATCGTTTGTTTCAAACAATTGCAAATTAATTAAACTTCTCCGCCTGGGAAAGAATTCTTTAACATGCCAATAGATTCTACAAACTCTTCCGAAAATTTTGGTAAAAAAAAGTTTGTATTTCGCAGTAGTTCAAAAGTTATTGATTTTTTGTTGACCGTGATTTGACATCCAGCGCTGGTCGAGTAAATACCAACTACTAAATTTTGTATTGAAAATTCATCTTTTTGGTTTAAAATTCAACTACTAAGTTGAATGTTTGAACCGATTTGTTAAAAAAGACTTTTTTGGTAGAAAATTAATCTTCTTGGTTGAAAATTTCACTATAGTTGGTTGAAGATTAAACTGTTTCATTAAAAATTCATTTTTTGTGTTGAAGCTTCATTAGTTCAGTTAAAAACTCATCTTTTTGTTGGGAAAATTAATTTTTGGTTTGAAAATTATTTCTTTTAATTAAAAAATAATCTTTTCAATGATAATTTGACTATTCAGTTTTCTTTTGAAATTCACATGTTTTGATTGGAAAATCAACTACTTGATTGAATACTTGACCGCTCTCTTAAATAACAATATTTTTGGTTGAAGATTCATTTCTTTAGCTGACAATGTATCTATGCTTAATTAAAAATGAAACCACCTTATCCTTTTTTAGTAGAAAATTAATCTTCTCGGTTGAAAATTGATCTTTTTGATAAAAAAATAACTATATATTTTAAAAAGTTGAACCTCTTGATTATAAATTTATTTTTTCATGAACATTTAACATTTTACTTGAAAATTCGTTTCATATTGTACTCAATATGATACCCACAATAATTTCATTCAAAATAATTGATTGCCCAATTGTTTTCATATTTCTTGGCTTGAAGTTGATCCACTTTAGTAAAAAATTAATTTTTTTAAATGATGCTTCATTCTTTTCATCGAAAATTAATGTATTTTGTGGAAAAGGGAACTATTTTAATAATATTATTATTTTTTTTTAATAAATCTTTTGAACTGAAAACTTAACCTTTCAATTTTTTGTTGAAAATCGATTTTTTTAAAGTTGACAATGGATCTATTTTGTTGAAAATAACTGTACTACCAAAAGAAATTAATTTTCAACCCTAAAAGAAAATAATTTAGTTTTTAATCAAACAGTTGCAAAACCAACCAAAAATTTCAACTTTCAAGGAAAGTAGACGAATTTAATCGAAGAAAGTTGGAATTTTCAACAAAGAAAGTTTTCATTTTCAACCAAGAAAGATGATTTTTCTACCATAAAAGAAGAATTTTAAATCCAAAGGAACGAATTTTTATTAAAACTGTAGAATTTTCGACCAAAAAAATATGAATTTATAAAAATAGTTGAATTTCGAACCTACAAATATGCACCTTCAATGTAATGATCGAATTTTCAAAGAAAAAGGTTTCAAATTCACCCAAAAACAGTTGAATTTTTAAACCAATAAGACGATTTTTTTAGAACACAGTGGAATTTTCAAACTGAAAGGTTTAATTTTCGACATAAGAAATAACTTTTCACCAAGAAAGATGAAATTTAAACCAAATAGTTGAATTTAAAATTAAAAAGATATTTTCTTACAAAGTATCTAGTAGCACCGAAAATACTTTATCTACACTCACAGAATTTCAGTGACCCTAGTCATCCTTTCCAGCTTTCACTGAAAATATTTGTTTTACGCTTACGGAATTTCGACAAACTCAAAACTTTCAGTTTATAAAAGTAATTTTTATTAAAAACAACACGAATTATAATTATAATTATAAGGAATCTTTTTGGCATCTGAAAATTATTACCAAAAAATTTTGAATTGAAACTTTTTAATTTTAAAAATCTATAAAATTTGAGAATATTTCATTGCTAATATTGTAAAATATTTATTTTTTTACATAGTATAGTCAGTATAGTGTATAATTTTTATAAGTTAATTTAAATATTAGAACAATAATTTTTAATTTTAATTAATCGTAGCTACGCTGACGTTAGATATTTTAATTTGCGGATCAAGAATAAAAACTTTAAAAAAGAAAAACATTTTTACACTAACACAAATAATTTTTAGTCTCTAATATCCCTACCCGGATAACCTGAAAAACCTATAAATGTCAGGGATTTTTTTTTAAAGTCAGGGAATTTTTTTGAGAGCGTGCTGAATATTTTTTATTGGATTATAAAATTATATGAAAATAATTCTTTATTTATAAAAGTAATTTATAAAAGTGTAAAGAACTATTTTGTCGAAAATTAATTTTGTTATTCGTTTGAAATTTAATTGTTAGCTATTTTTTTCTGTGTCTTGACTGAAAAATCTCCATTAGTTGAAAATTCAACTCATCTTAAAAAGTCATCTTTTTTATTTGATCTGTTTTTGATTAAAAATTAAAATTTTTTTTGTTAAAATATCAAACACAACTTTTTTCGTTAATAATTTATTTATTTTGGAATACAAATTTAATTGATTAGTTCAAAGATAAACTCTTATGTTGAAAATAAATTTTTTGGTTAAAGATCCATAATTTTAATTGAAAATTCATCTCCTTGGTTACTAAATGAGAAATTTGGTTGAAAATCGTTTTCTCCTTGGCTAAAAATTACTTTTCGTTACTAACAATTTCACTATTCTAGTTAAAAATTGAACTGTTTCTTTGTAACTTCTATTGTTAATTTTTTATTAAACTTTTGTTTTAAAATGTAACTTTTCCAGTAAAAGATTCATAACTTTAGTTTAAAATTCCTTACTTTATTAAAAAATGTAACTATTGCTTTCAAAATTATTTTCTTTTGGCTGACAAATTATGTCTTTTAGTTCAAACCCCGCGTATTATGACAAAAATTCATTCTTTTTTTTTTACTAAAAATATAACTACATCAATTAAATATTCAATCATTTTAATTAAAAATCCATCTCTTAGATTAAACATTAATTTTTTTAACTACAAATTAACTATTCAATTCTTGGGTACAAATTTATCTTTTTTAGTTGAAAATCCATGTATTTCGATGAAAATACCCCATTTTTGGTAGAAATTAATCTTCTTAGTTGAAAATTTATCTTTTTGGTTGGAAATTCTACTATTCCAATTAAAAATTCATCATTTTATTTGAAAATTCATCAGTTTGGTTGAAAATTGACCTTTTTTAGTCGAAAATTCAATTATTTAGTAAAAAATTCTGTTTTTATTAAAAAATCGGTTTTTGGTAAAAAAATAATCTCCTTAATTGAAAATTTATCATTTTGTTTGAAAATACAAGTATTCCGCAGTTAAATATTCATCAATTTATTTGGAAATTCATCTCTTTGTTTAGAAATTAAAACTACTTTGTTGAAAGTTAAATTTCTTTTTTAAAATTCCATTTCTTTGGTTGAAAAATTAACTATATAATTGAAGATTCATTTTATGTTTGATTCAAAATTAATTTGTTTTTATTAAAAACTTAATTAATACATCTTTGCTTGGAAATTCAAGCATTTCAGTTAAGTATTCATCATTTTAGTTGAAAATTCATCTGTTTCGTCACAAATGACAAATTACGAATTAAACTTAATTGATTTAATTAATTATTTAAATTACAAACTACTTGGTTAAGAGTTAAATTCCTTTGTTAAAAGTTCATTTTTTGGCTTAAAATTCATATATATTTCAGTCGAAGAATTTTGCGAGAGGGAAACCGGCGGATAGCAGACGACAGCATTTTAACGGCAAATTTATTTATTTGTTTGAATAAAGGACCCCGCACTAAATGTATGAGAAAATGGCTTTCGGTGGATTTAGCTGAAACTTTGTAATTTTTAAGGTTATAAGTGCCGGATGAAATATCCGTAAAAAAATTTTAAAAAATGGACAGTTTTAGCGCTAGGCGGCGCTAAGCGCTCAAGATTAGTGAATAAAACGAATTACAACAGATTTGGTTACAAAAGCGATGTCAACATAGAAATCACGGTTCAGATCGTGGTCTATCATATTTTCGCCTACATCGTTGATGCATACAGGGCGCATCTCAAAACGACCAAACACTAAGCGCCCAAGATTTTAACTTGACTAACGCTAAGCGCCCATGACAAATGGCTCGAATTGATGGAAATAATAATCCTGAGAGGCAAAACATTGCAATTTTTAGACGCCCTCAACTTCGAAGACCACCACTTGAAGTCACCGATGAGAGTAGGTTATGTCTCAATTCCAATCAATCGATTCGCAATGAGATAGAGGAGCTCCAACGTGACCCAGGCTGTTTGAGACTGAATGTTCTTACACAAACAGACAGACAAACGTGCATGTTCTGTAATGCTGATGTTAATACTCCAAGGCTTTCAATTGAATGTAGAGTTAACGCTTTTATTGTCATGGACATTTTCATTCCAGAAGAAACAAGAGCATGCTTAAATCATTTGGATGAACATGGTTTCATCTTAGGCTCCTTGCTTCCTGGACTACTTCGTAACGAAGCAAATGTTCATGCGGCCGCGGCGTTTAATAATGAGAATAGTTTCACTGATAAAGAGTTTGAAGCTATTGCTCCTGTAACAAAGGAACAATTTAGAAAATTGTATGCATTTTGTGTTCCTATTCCACAGTTACATGGACATGATGCCAGATACGTGAGGAAAAAAGATCTGCTGACTTTCCTTTGCAAAATGCGTCAAGGTCTTTCTGATGAATTTCTGAAAGTGATTTTTCATTATTCGAGCCGGCAAGCTACAAGCATGGCCATTTCTACTGTAAGGGAGTCTTTAATGCAGCGATTTGTGCCTAGTAAGATTGGATTTAATGCGATAAGCAGAGAGGAATTCATTGAAAGACACATGACATCATTCGCCAATGAACTTTATAATCCACAACGAGAAATTCCCAGAGCTATTGCTATCATCGATGGAACTTATGCTTACATGCAGAAGAACAGTAACTTTCGCGTACTTCGACAGTCATTCTGCAAACATAAAGGACGTCACTTGGTAAAACCTGCTCTCATTGCTGCTCCAGACGGATGCATACTTGAAATACAAGGACCATATTTTTCTGACTCGCGAAACAATGACGCACAAATGCTCATTAACGAATTTGAAAGAGATGTGGAAGGTATTAGAGAATTTTTCGACATTGGTGATATTTTTATAGAGGACCGTGGATATAGAGATGTCCAAACACTTTTAGAACGCTTAGGAATTGTGTCCAAGATACCACCATTTCTCCAACAAGGACAGAGTCAATTGGTAACGGAAGAAGCAAACGAAGCTCGGCTAATAACGAAATCTAGATGGATAGTGGAATCCAGAAATGGCCACATAAAGTCCATTTTCAAGTTCTTTGAGAAAACCATTCCGATGGCCCATGTACACAATCTAAGGGACTTCTTTCGTATTGCTGGTGCCATAATTAATCGATACCATCCTGTTATCGAGATGCAAGGCGATACAGCAGAGTTTGCAAGAAAATATATAGCGAGAGCTCGTGAGCCAAATATTGTGCAAGCGCGCGTAGAAGTGGACAATATGCGCTACGGAAATGCAAATTGGAATCGCTTGCATGAACTTCAAGTACCACAATTTCGTCGCCCTACATTGGAAGAAATACGCGACATAACAATTGGCGTGTATCAAGTAGAACTTGCCCCATCTTACGTTCAAGACAAGCTGCAACGAGAAGAAGATGAGGAGTTTCAACTAGATACGCGACTTAATGAACCTGGTTTGATCAAAGTACGAGTATTTTCTCGTTTCCGAAATGCGACAAAGTACCAGCTGTGGATAGCGTTCAATAAGATCAACGGCATAGGACCAGACAATAACGAAACGCTTCTCGGTTATTACTGCACATGTAAGTCAGGGGCCAGAACTCTTTGCACTTGCGCACATATTGCAAGCGTTTTATGGTTCCTGGGTTATGTACGTCACCAGCAACACGTAAAGTATCCTCAAACCAAAGCTGCTAGATCGTGGATGAAATTTACCCCCACCATACCTACCGTTTGGGAGCCGCAAAACAGAAAGTGCATGATTACCACTGTGAGTTCGTATGTAAGCCGAAAATGCACGATTCGACTTCGGTGTTCTGCTGTACGATGATTGCCGATCTGAAGGCTTCGGAAGACTTCGGTGGTCTTCTATTTATATCTTGCTCCCCATTTGAAAGAAATTGAAGAAATTGGCGATTTGGATCTTTTACGTGATTCTTAATTTCATGCATACTTCGATTTTCAGGTTATGTTTTCCAGGTGTACATAATATGGATATATATATATAATAATAATCAAATACATAAATGAAAAAAAAAATTTTTTTAATTGTTTTCAACATAATAGTAAAATTTTAAATAAAAAAATTACATTTTCATCCAAAAAGCTAAATTGTATACTAAAAAAAGGCATTTATAATAAAATACATGAACTTTGCACAAAAGAAATTTATTTTTCATGAAGACTAATTTTCTGAGAAAAAAATTAATGTTTAATCATAGTTAAATTTTCCACAACAAAGATTACTTTTCTACCAAAAAAGAAGAGTATTCAATAAAATACAAAAAATTCTAACAAAAAACGATCACTTTTCATTTAAACATAGAATAGTTAAATTTCTGGTTAAAAAAAAAATTAATTTTTAACCAAAAAGAAAATAAATTTTCTACAAAATAGTTACATTTTCAGAAAGCAAATTTATCCAACTAATTGATGAATCAACAACCAAAAAAAAATATGAGAAAAAAAATGTTAAAATTCTTTGAAATCGCTCGAAATTATAGAAATTAATTGAAAAGTCGTTGGAATGTTTAAAATATCCTGAAAAATTTTGAACCCTTTAAAACCGCTTAAAATTTTTGAAAGCTCTTGAAAATTCCTTACAAGTTTAAAAATACCTTAAAAGCTTTCAAATCCTTAAAAATCTCATGAATTATTTAAATCAATTGAAAATGTCTTGGAATCTATTAAAATATTCTAAAATATACATCAAATCCTTTAGAATATCATTCTAAATTACTTTGATCAATTGAAAATTCCTTAAGATCTTCCAAAACATCCTTAAATATTAAAAATCCTTAAAAACCTTTTAAAATCTTTAAAAAATTGTTAAAGCTCTGGAAAATATCTTACAATTCAATAAATGCCCTGAAATATTTCAAATCCTTTAAAATCTCACACTAAATTATTAAAATAATTTGAAAATTACTTGAAATCTATTA
>NC_046666.1:3149374-3164873 GCF_010883055.1 Belonocnema kinseyi | reverse complement strand
GTGCATTTTCGGTTTACATACGAACTCACAGTGGTAATCATGCACTTTCTGTTTTGCGGCTCCCAAACGGTAGGTATGGTGGGGGTAAATTTCATCCACGATGAAACTGATGTTACTTTGACACTGATGTTACTTTGGGTACCATTTCTGCCTTTAAAGAAGTGATGAATTAATCAAGTTAAAATTTTAGGCGCTTAGCGTTTGATCGTTTTGAGAAGCGCGCTATATGAGTCAACGGTGTAGGCGAAAATATGACAGACCACGATCTGAACCGTGATTTCTATGTTGACATCGCTTTTGTAATAAAATCTATTGTAATTCGTTCTATTCACTGATCATGAGCGCTTAGCGCCGCATAGCGCTAAAACTGTCCATTTTTTGGATTTTTTTCACGGATATTTCATCCGGCACTCATAACCTTAAAAATTACAAAGTTTCAGCTAAATCCACCGAAAGCCATTTTCCCATACATTTATTGCGGGATCCTTTCGGTACTGCAGAATTTCCCACATTGCTATTTCCAATATTACCAAAAGGGCGAGAGTTCACTTTTCTTAATTAACTATAAATTTATCCGAAATCATAAAAAGAAGTCAATATCTTTATTTTCAAAGTTATGACACTTTGTGGTAGATAAATATGAATATTTTTTTAATATATTGGAGCGAAACATTTTCTGATGAGGTTTGGGGGGGGGGGCGGTGCTTAATTATTCCTATTATCCACCAATAAATTATAAATAAAATAAATCAAGTAAATACAGCAAGTAAAGTAAGTAAATTAAATAAAGTAAATACATTGAATAAAGTAAATAAAGTATTTATAAATAAATTTGCAGATGGTAAATGAGTAAATGAGATCAATTTATAACTTTAAAAAAAGTGAACACATACCAGTTTTGTAAGATTGGAATTATAAATGTGGAAAATTTTCTAGTTTCTAAATTTATATTTGGGCGAAATGATGAATTTGAAATTTATGAATAAATTTTTTAATTTATTTGCTGGCTGACCTAATAAATTCATAATTTACATAATAATAAAGAAAAGTGAACACTCATCAGTTTTGTAATATTGGAAACATCAATGTAGAAAATTTAGTCATATTGAAAATGTAGTATTTTTTTTAATGGAGTTTATTAAAAATCATATTTTTCGTAGCAAAGCCTACATAACAAATTAATAAGTATTTTGAAAAAATTCACCTTTTATATGTTTAAAAGAATATGCAATTCATTTTTTTAATGTTGTAATTTTAAAATTTTTTTGACTAACCTTGTCTACTTGGATTTTATGTTATGTTTCTTGAACTGACAAAATTAAATTTTTTACTTCAAATTTTTGGAGAGCTCATTTTTAATTTATTAGTATTTAACGTAGTATTTTGATAAGTTTCGAGATATTTTTCGAAAATAGCACCATGCGCTTTTTAATACTTACAAAGTAGAATTAGTTATATCAGTTAATTTGTTTATAAAAATTAAACAAATTCTAAATTTTTTGAGAAAATATCAATAAATGTGGCTAAGTTGATAGAGAGTTGGAAGCTAGTAACCCAAGTAGTAAACTGAGTTTGCAAACAATTCTTGCGCAAAATTTGTGATTGATATATTATTAGAAATAATGAAATCCAAGAATTACCAAATTTTATTGGGATCATAATTTAACTTGATTTATTGTTCAGATATAAATATTTCGTACCCCTTTTTTCTCGTTTCTTGTTTCTCCACCAGTAAAACCAATATTTATCTCAATTCTTGAACATTCTCGACTATTTCACAATAGATTAATTTTTAACAAAATATTAAGCAAAAAATGAGATAAAGTCAGAGAAAAATTTATTTCTTTATTTGTCACATAAACCATATTCTGTAAACACCATAAAACACGAAATCGCGATTCATTTGCGATTTAGTTGCGAATGTTGCCTAAAAATGGAAAACGAAGTTTGTCTACTTTTAATTTTTTCTGCTATGTTATCACAGGGAACCGGGACTTTGTCAAAAGATAATATTAGTAAGTACTCAAGAAAAATATTGCTTTTAAATGTATTAAAGATTAAGTTTATTTGCGAAATTATTGGAAATTAAAAAAAACGCGAATCCAGATATTAAATTTGGAAAAAATACTCTTAAATTTCTCCATTCATGTAAATTTAAAATTAATTTTTAAAGGAGGAAAGAAAAAGAAAATAACCTCCGAATCCGATAAAAATCCACTAAAAATGTTGTTTTTTTTCGAATTCTTAATAATTTAATAAGGTAAACTATTCTTTGAGATTGTTTATTAAAATCATTCAAAATGAAATTCAATGTTTATTTATGCGATTATTCTTTGTATATAAATTATTTAAAAATGGTTTGTTGCGACTAAAAAGAAAATCCAATTTTTTTGGCGGGCTAATTTCTTTTGGCTAAATATCGGCTATTATATTTCTGGTTGATAATTCATCTTTTGTTTCTGAAAATTAAATTATTTCCTGCTTGATTGAAAAATGTTTCTTTGTTAAAAATGTAACTCTTCTGGTAGAAATTTCATCTTATTAGTTAAAAATGCAATTTAAACAAAAAAACTTTTATTCAAATGTTCTAAAATATGGAAAATAATTTGAAATAGGCTCGTGAAATAATTATAATAATATAATAATAATAATAATAATAATTTGACTAAAAATCCAATTCATAACCATAAAGTTAATACCAAAATTTCCTTTCTTCTAATTGTCTAAAATTTTCCTTTTCCAATTTATAAAGAAAATAAAGAATTTGCCCCGCTTCAACTCACTAAAAATATTTAATAATTGAAATTATTTAAATAAAAAGCGTCATTTTCAAATTAAGAAAAGAAATAATAACAAAAATGTCTTCTCCAACAACTTATTCAAAATATTAAAAATGAAAAATTTCCCCCTTCCAATTAAAAAAAAATTGTTTATCTTCTAAAAATTGTGAAAATTATGGAATTTTGCTTAGTACAACTCAATTTAAATATATACCAAAATACTAAAAATAAGAAGATTCCCTCTTTCTACTCAGAAAAAAAAACAATAAAACAAATTTTCTTTTCTTTAATTCAATAAATGTCTTAAAAATATGAAATTGGCCTATTCCAAATCTACAATAAATTAAAAACTACAATTCGCTATCTTCAATTCAGATTTTTTTAAAAATCATTACCCACAAAAGTAGTATAGCTATACGGCTACAATGATCCTTTAAGATTGAGTAAGGTTCTCTTACATGCTTAATTACCCACATCAGTTAAACAAAATCGGTCGGTAATACAGATTTACCATCGGTCGGAAAGGCAAGTTTACCATCGGTCGGTAAGTTGGGGATAATATTATAGCTATACTACTCACAAAAATTCATTAAAATGAATATTGAATTTAAAATTAAACAAATTAAAAGTAAGCAATATCATACTTCAGCTGGAGAAGCTTAAAAAGAAGTGAAAGAATTAAGTTAATATAATACTTTTATTTATTTTCTTTAAGTGTATATAAATATAATTTTCCTACGTTTTTTAAGAAAATTAAAAAAGATTTTTTAAGAAAAACTATCTAGAAAATTTCTAAGAAGTTTGCTTCGTAAAGAATTTCACAAGATTTAAGGAAAAATATAAAATTTTTTCAAAGATATGTAGGAAGTTTTGATGCTCTGAAAAAATTTAAGAATTGATAATTGTGTTTCAATTAAACTGACTCAGATTATTTCTAAATCTATTAAAATCTTTGGTATTCGTTTTTAACAGTTAAATAAATCCTTAATAAAACTTATTATTCTAAAAATTATCAAAATATTTGAAGAAACTTCCAAATTTTATTTCCAAATCTTCAAGAATGTACATTTTGTTATAAAATAAATTAAATCATTTTAAGTATAAAATTATTTTTGTATATTATCAAAACTTTTTTTATTCTCTGAAACACATTGCAGGATTTCAAAATCTTTCAAGATCTTTACAAAGCTTCAAAATTGTATTTCGAAATCTTCAGAAATCTATATTTTGTTAAAAACTTTGTAAATCCTTTTAAATTTAAAATTATTTTTGAATATTCTCAATATTTTTAAAACTTTAAAATGTCTTAAAATTAATCTTTGTCAATACATTTCCTGATTTTTTGGATAAAAACTTTTTTTCTAATCTAGGTAAACAGTAAAAGTTGTATACTATGATAATATAACAGGATGGTCGCAGGTCATGGAAAACCTATAAATCTGGGAAATTTCAGGAAATTTTATTGATCAGGAAAAAGTCAAAAATTAAAAAAAATATCTAGCAAAGTGTAGGGAATTTTCATCAAAGACAGTTTAAATAATTGGCAAGGAAATAAATAAATAAATCAATTTCAAGTTTAAAATTAAAAATTGGTTCATTCCGGATGCTAAAGATTTCATTAAAATTTTTTTACAATATAAGCATTGTAGTATTTGAGTATTAATGGTCAGTTTCTGAGAAAAAGAACACTAACATTGAAAACAATTGTTTGAAATTGTAAATTTACTTATAAATATGATTTTTGTAAATAATATCCGACTTCTCGTAAAAAATGGTAATAGAACTGTTTAAAGAGAATTTTTTTAGCTCTGGAATAATTAAAATTAGGAGAACCTAATCAGTCATAAAAAGAGAGGTGATCGAAAACTTGTGTCTGCCCCTGTACTTCCTGCGGAACGGAACTAAACACATATCTTAATTCTACAGTACATAAGTAGGGCCGGTTTTATAAAAAGATTCCTACCTTACCGACATTGAGAAGATTCTATAGCTGTAGTAGTTTATGTCCGTGCTAAGTTTCTAGAATATTCTTGATGACATTATAATAGATCCCTATCTTAACGACATTGATACACAAGGGTATCAAAGTCGGTAAGGTGGGAATTCGTGATAACGTCATCGAGAATGTTCTGAAAACTTAGCCCGGATACAAACTACTTTCCTACAAACGCAACACGAACACGAAGCACTACAGCTATAAAATCTTCTCGGTGCCGGTAAGGTAGGGATCTTGGTCTAGAACTGGTCTTACTCATCTACTTTCTGCCAAAAATTTAACTCTCTATTTAAAATCAGTATTGTTTCCCATACCATCCACCACTAGACTAGGTGATAGACAAGGTATTTTCTTCCACTCAACTTGATTCCTCTCAAATTATAACCATATCAACATTTAATGCCAGTTCTCCTTCAATCCCATAAGAGTCCACTCCTTGAATCACTTCTTAACATTAGGGATTTGACGAAAGAAGAAGAGAAAAAAACTTAGATTCGCTAAAAGAACAAAAATTAGTATCATTCAAAGCGAATTTAGTAGATTGAGAAACTTGGTACAAACCAAAATAAGGGAATTATAAAATCAATATAATTTCAATTCTGCTAAAAACAGGATTAAAAATGAAAACATCTTCTTTTAAGATGGTTTGGACTTATTCCCCCTAAAGACTTGGCTCCTGATAAAAATTGTTCGCCTGCAGACCTTTTAACAGCCTCTATCACAAAGCTCACGCTCCTTGAAAACACCGATCCTTCCTGGTCTCTGATCCCTCTAATTTTGATAAAACTAATCACTTTTTTTTGGCACATTGCAAGAATCTCTAATTTAAAAAAGTCATTAAGGTAAAAGCAATTGCTGATAGTATTTCAATAACAATGATTCGTTTTGCGTTACCATTCATTGACCATATTCTTTTGTACTTCTATAGCACATCTCTCGAGGTAGGAATATTTCCTCACCTCTGGAAAGAGGTCCTGTTCCTCAAATATTTAACCCTACTTCTCCCAAAGAATTCCGCCCTATTTTCATCATGTGTGCTTTGTCTACACCTTCGAGCGAATTGTCCATCAACTTACAGCAGTTGTAGGCAATGGATAGAAGGGAAATAACGGTTGTTGTCCTTTTTTACTTTCCTAAGGCGTTTGATACAGTTAGCTATAATCTAGTATTGACTAGGCTCAAATCGCTTCACCTCTCCAGTATATTGTTTCAAATGGATTAAATCTGATCTCCGTAATCAATCTGAAAGGGTACAAATTAGCAATGGTGTGCAGTTTGATTATGTGGAGGTTGAGGGTGTTGTCTCTCAGAGATCTACTCTTGCACCCATCTATTTAATATTTATGCCTTTGAAAAAGCCTTCACAAGTGGCTTCACTTCTAATCTTGCTATAACTATGGCTATAATCATAGGACCTTCTTCCTCTCCATCCCTTGAAACAACTGCAACCCTACCTTCTCTCTTGATCGATGGACATATTACCCCATTTGTGGAATCTGTGAAAGATTGAGGCTTTATTCTGAATTGCTCTCTTACTTGCAATGAACAAGTTTCGGATATTCCGAGGAAAACCTTCAGAGTCAGAGCAGTTATATAGTTTCTTTATCAGGAAGGCAGTATACTACATTAGGGATATCATCATAGTATACAACTTTTCCCGTTGATTCAGATCACACACAAAAATTATTCTTTTGGCCGCGTTGTGCAAAGTAACAGAATTTTTATTGGATATGTGCTATTTTAAAGTTTTCATCCAAATTTTAGAAGACCTTCATGTTCGCAAAAAACGTCTAATTTCCCAAACGTCAAGTGGAAGTCAGCCAGTGAAGATTCATCAAGTTCCGTATGTTGTCAATATTTTAATGAACAGTCTTCCTGCCTGTGGAGGTAGTATATTATCAGAATATGTTATCATCACAGCAGCTCATTGTTTTGATGACCATACTGGGAAGTACAGCATTCTATCTGGTTCAATATATGTTGATCAAGGAACACACCATAGCATTAAAAGAATACTAATATATCCACATTTTCATCCTAAAAAATATGGAAACGATCTTGCCTTATTTTCAATTTCACCAGCCATCGACTTCGCTCGTTCGACAAATCGAAAAATATTGCTGTATAATGGACACGTACCACCAAATACTCTTGGAACAGTTAGTGGTTGGGGTTCTATCGGTTTAGGAAGGTGAGCTATAAATATTTCATTCAATAATATCTTGATCTATGAAATCATTTCATAGTCACGTTAAATCTGAAGGTATCAATTTGATCTGCAAAAATGATCCGAGAATGTAATAGTATTTTGCTGACTTTTAAAGATACAGTTGCAACAAAAAGACACCCTTTATATTTACTGTGACATGAAGTTTAGTTTTATTCCTGGTTAGGTTTAGAAAACTCAAGAATTTCAAATTCCAATTTTTTTCATTGGACCACCACATGCAGCAACTATAGCAGCTTTTTTGTTAGGACATGGGTACGGCTAAGAACGTAAGTTATCTTAAATGTAATAAATTATATACTCAGTAAACTTCGGGATATGAAACCATTAAGATCATTCTGATTATTAAACACGCATAAAAACGATCCAATTTTGCTGATCCAAAATCAGATGGTACACGACTTCATTCATATACGAGGTGTGTTTAAAAAATAAGGTGACTGTATGGTTTTCTAAAAAAATATTCATTTATTCCTCAATATTTATGTTGTCCCCTTC
This sequence comes from Belonocnema kinseyi, assembly GCF_010883055.1. Classification (NCBI taxonomy): domain Eukaryota; kingdom Metazoa; phylum Arthropoda; class Insecta; order Hymenoptera; family Cynipidae; genus Belonocnema; species Belonocnema kinseyi. Next base: position 3,157,372 of record NC_046666.1, on the reverse strand, counting down.
AAAATAATCCCCCTCAGATATAATACACTTGTGCCAATGCTTTTCCCAATTATCGAAGCACTTCTGATAACCATTTTGTGGTATAGCCTTGACTTCTTTCAGCGATGCAGTTTTTATCTCCTCAATCATTGAAAATCGATGTCCTTTCATGGGTCTCTTCAGTTTTGGGAAAAGAAAAAAGTCACTAGGGCCAAATCCGCTGAATATGGAGACTGAGGCATGATTGTGGTGCTTTTTTTGGTCAGAAAATCTTTCACAAGCAACGATGAATGAGCAGGTGCATTATCGTGATGCAAAAGCCATGAATTGTTTTTCCAAAGTGTCGGACGTTTTTTGCGTATCGCCTCTCGTAAACGGCGCAGAACTTGAAGGTAATACTCCTTATTGACCGTACGACCTTGGGATAAGCATTCCTGATGCACTACGCCACGGTAATCAAAGAAGACAGTGAGCAAAACCTTCACATTTGACTGAACTTGACGTTCGTCTTCGGCATCCTCTCGGCCTTCTTGGAACAGCTTGTACCACTTATACACATTTTTCTTACTCAGAGTAGACTCACCGTATGCAACTGTCAACATTTCAAGAGTTTTAGAGCAGTGGATTCCATTTTTAACACAAAATTTAATGCAAACTCTTTGCTCTATTTTTTTTCGAAAGAAGAAAATCGCCGAGCACATCAAACCCTTCTAACCTTTTACGCCTCTGCCAGAAAAACAACACGAGCTATATAGTCAAAACTGTGAACGTATGATCGTGACGAGTGTACCAACACAACAAAACAAAAAATTTAAGCCTTGAATGTACGTAGCCCGCGAAAATTGAAAAGTCACCTTACTTTTTGAACACACCTCGTATGTCCAGTGAGCGTGGTTAAACTTTTTAGTAGTTCAGAACTTATCTTTTTTGGTGGAAAATTTAATTATTTTGTTTAAAATTGGACTGTTTTCTTGAATCGTCATATTTTTTGGTCCAAAATGAAACTGTTTTCTTGAGCATTCGTCTTTGTGGATATAAAATCACCCTTTTAGATAAAAAATTCAATTGGTCAGAAAAGTCATCTTTCTTATTCAAAATATCACTTACATATGTTTTTCCGTTGTAGGGCAACCTATTTCAAAGGCGGAATGGTATTTCCTAAAGTATTGCGATCAATCACTGTACCCACAATCAGCGAGGAACAATGTTGGCGAGACGTCGCCCAACACTGCCAAGAAGATGAACATGAAATTACAAATAAAGTAATTTGTGCTTTTGATAGAATTGAAGGAAAGCGCTGTAGCTATGGTGATTCTGGCGGTCCTCTAGTTGTGAATGGTCAATTGGCTGGTATTATGGCTTGGGGTCTAGAAAATGAAGCAGGTCCTGATGTTTTTATGAATCTGTCTCACCCTGCATACAGAAACTGGATACTTTCAAACATGGAACACAGTCTGTTTAATTCGCCGATTGTACGCTCCACTCGCTTTTGAATTTATATCTTACAAGAGGAAACCGCCAATTGTGAGTTTTTTTTACTTTTTAACGAGGCTCGTGACTAAATTCAAGACAAAATTTGATATCAGATTCGAGACAAGATTCGAGACGAGGTCTCGAGACGAGTTCGAGACGAGGTCTCGAGACGAGTTCGAGACGAGGTCTCGAGACGAGTTCGAGACGAGGTTTAAGACAAGAGAAACTAAGATTCTAAATTGGCGGTCTCCCCTTGTTGATCGTACATTTTATTACATTTTGAACAATTGAATTTCGATTATTTCTTGCAATATGGAATCAAGTTCGGGTTGAAGACAAAGAATGAGGATTTTTTGAAATGCTTAAAAAAATGAATGTTTTTTTGTTGAAAATTGAAGTATTACATTTTTAACTAAGAAGCCTTCTTTTGGTTGAAAATTCAACTAGGTGCTATTTATTCGAGACGATTTCGAGAAAATTCGAGATTCGCTTGAAACATGTTTATGTGCACTCAAAAATTCATGCAGATCGAGAATCTCAAACAAAAAGTTCCGGGAATCTTGGCTCACAATCTCGAATTTTGTTAAGATTCTTGATCTTCATAATTGGTCAGTTCACTTGAACATGTTTTATAAAAATCTCGAAATTTCTCGAAAAGATCGGAAATGTATCATCATGGACTTGATTTTAACTTTAATTACTTTGTTAAACATACATTTTATAGATTAAAATTTAACTAATTTGTTGAAAATTAAACATCACCATAACATCAACAATTAAATATTAAATTAAACAAACACTGTTTGCTTCAAAATTAATGTATTTTGTTAAAATTTCATCTTTTTGGACCATTTGGTTTAAAATGCAATGCTTTCGTGTAAAATTCAATTGTTTTGTAGAAAATTGATCTTTTTGGGTTTGAAAATTGATCTTTTTTAGTTGTGGATTCATTAAGGTTGTTAAAATTTTTTGGAAGGAATCAAGGGACTTTAATGATATTTAGAAGTTTTAAAGGGACTTAAAGATCTTTTTGGTTGAAATTTTTGTTTTGGAAATTAATCTTTTGAACTGAAAGTTGACCTACTAATAATTTTTTACTGTAAATCCATGCATTTATTTAAATTTTGGTAGTTTTTGGTAGAAAATGGAACTACTTTTCGAAAATTCGTTTTGTTTTGCCTAAAAATTGACTGTTTTAACTAAAATTTAACTATTCTTTTTTTGTTTGTAAATTTATCTTTTTAGTTTGATATTAATAATTTAAATTGAACATTCATCTGCGTTCGAAAATTTAACTATTTTTTTTTGTAAATCGTGATTGTTCAAAGCAAATTTATTTTTCAACTGAAAATGTAACTATTCCAGTTGATGTTTCATCATTTCAGTTTAAAAATTATCTCTTTATTTTAAAAATTGACTATTTTTCTGATAATTTCTTGTTGGTAAAAAATTGATTCTTACAGATAAAAATGTAACTGTTCTATTTTTGGTCATAAATGTACCTTTTTATAAGAAATGTTTATATTTTGTTGAAAATTTGTTTTTTGGTTAAGGATACAAATATTTTCTTAAAGATCGTTTTTTTTGTTGACTCCAACTGCTTTTTCTTAAGTGACTTTTACGTTTGAAAATGAATGTTTTTTTTGTTGTTAAAATTAATTTTCTAACCTAAAACCTAACTATACTATTTTTTGTGGAAAATTTATCTTTTTTTCTTGGAAATTCAACAGTTTTTAGGAGCTTTTTCTTTGGACAAAACCTGATTCTTTATACTGCCTTACCGAAAATTTATTTCATATTGCCAGGAGCAATCGATTTATGTATTCTAAATGCACTAGCCATGTCTACTACCATAATAATATTATTAATAATAGTACAATGGAGTATATGACGTTTTAAGAATTAGGAATGAATCTTAATAATTACTATTTTTAATCCAGAGAGACTGCAAATTTCTACGAGTTTTTAAATTATTTTTCAAAATATAACGTTTTGTAATAAAAAATTACGAACTTTGTAATAATAAAATTGGATGAAAACGATTATTTAGAATTTACCTGTTGTGCGATGAGTGAAATAAAAAACTAAATAATCTCCACAGAGTTTCTTATTTCATCAGTTATTTACAAACGTTCAAAATACTTGGCACATATTGATAAGCACGTCATATTTTTGGTCAATATTGGTTTTAGTCCGTTACAAGTTAACAATAAATGTTAATGATATTTATGAGAAATCCGTCTTTAAAGATAAAATTCTTTAGATATTCATGATTGTTCAATCCTAAATATAAATTAAATAATTTACTCGATTCAAAGAAATACATGAGAAGGTGCAAAAATCAAGGCGATTGATTCTAAGGTTCCTACTGATGCTTTTGTTTTTTTATTATTTTATTTTGATATTGGTGTTCTATCATAAAGTGACCGTACAGTTGATGTCATTTTTATGTTTTAATGGAAATTTAAAAATATTGGTGCCCTAATCAATGTTTCCGCGCAATTCAATAAATAATAAAAAAAATCAAAAGATAAGTCTGCTCCTAGGACTCTGATACTCTGTTGCATTTAGCTTTCATTTTATTCCGATTAATTCTTCAGCAGTGAGAAATGTTAGATACAAGAAAAATGAAGCAGCTTTGATCAATGTCTCTCTTGAGTTTGGCAAAATTCAATTTTAAACGAGTGTTTTTCATTTTTTAAAAAATTTCTTCCGAAAATGTTTTTGCTATTAATAATTGTGACAATAATCTTAGGAGTTTTTCATTATTACACTCACTACAGCAGATTTGGAAGGCTTTTGAACAAATTACCTGGACCGAAGATAATTCCTTTATTAGGAAACATTAGCATGTTTGTGGTCCCACCAAGTAAGTTGAATCCAGTTTTTTAATTAATTTTAAAAGGAATTATTAATAATAATTTTTAAATCAATTTATTGTCTTTGTAAACTAGTACGTAGGAAATTATAATTTTAATCTAACACTTTCATTCACTAATTTTTTAATAAAAAATACAACAAGTTTTGTAACAGTTGTAGCATGCTTCGCTTGCAAGTTTGAGCGCGCCTAGGGCGCGCGACTGGTGGTTTTCGCGCTTCGCGCTCGTTACTGTATTACTGTATACGCTCTCGATCTTTGTGCATAGAATTTTTAAAACTAACGGTGAAAGCGACGACAACAGTAAATTCGTGATTGTGAATTCTCTTTTGTTAAAGCTCCTTCGGCTTTAACGAACACATTCTCATTACGTATATCGTGCTTCGCACTCGAATTTATCCCTGAAATTTTATATCATTCCGATAAATGTATATTATTATAATTCATAACTTACATTGGTTTTGAAGCAGACATAGTTTCATTGTCCCGTTTGAAAAAATGCGAATTCTTTTTAAAAAATTTTTTGTTAAATTTCCATTATTTTGTATACTGAGAAAATTAGAATTTTTGATTTTTCAAGAAAATTCAAAAAGTGGTTATAATAATCTTGTAGGAAATTTAGAAATCAAACTTTTTATTTTCTTGGCTTTTTTTATGTCATCCTTTGTTTAAATTAAAAGGTTCATTTTCATGTGTTTTTAGGAATTTTGTAAATACTTTAACTGTGGTAATTTTTGGTTTTATGAAGAAAGTCATCAGGATAAATTGTTCAACTTTTTTAATACAATAAACATCCATACAGAAAATGTTTGAATTAAAGAAAAAGTGTTCTCAAAAATATTTAAAATGGGCTAACTTTTTCAATGTTCTATCCAAAATAACTGGCTAACAAACCTTACCTTCAGTTTAAGACAATAAAAGAGTGTACCAAAAGCCAATCTAATAAATTAATTTTTTTTAAACTTATCGTGCTCACAGCCAGACAGACAGACATACATACATACAGACAGACCGACAGACATATTCGTAAAAACGTATTTTTGGATTTATGGGGTCTCATAACGTAGACATTTGACAAAAGCTGGGTGGGGGGGGGGGGGTCAAATTTTACAAAAATCTAATACCTTCTCTGATGAGAATGTAAAAATGATTTATTTGTAATGAATAATGTTTTGATAGTTCTGTTTTTGGTTTTAATCGTAAAAGGAAATATTAAAAACATAAAAAATTCAATTTTTTGAAAAACCCCACACGCGATGAAAAAGAAATTAAAAGACAAAAATTGTGTTAAGAATGTGCCCACGCTGCGGGCAGATTTTTTGACTTGTTACTGATGTTTTTCATGATAAAAGCCAAAACTACGCATCCTATCAAAAAGTGGTAAATAACAAATTTATAGATCTTTTTGAAATGCACAATTTCTGTTTTATCATCTTTTAACGTATTTTGCACAGTTTGTCCAAAAAATTTAATTTTTGGACTTTTTATTATTTTGTCTGCTGTTAAAATTTGTTTGATTTTTCAAAAATATTCAAAAAGTAATTATGATAATCTTGTAGGGCATTAAAAAATCAAAATTTTTACTTTTTTTCATATTATGCGTTATTTGGCATAAAATGTTCATTTTCGTGTTTTTTGGAATTTTGTAAATGCTATTACTCTGGTAATTTATGATTTTATGAAAAAAAACCATTAGGATAAATTGTTCGAATTTTTAAATACTATGAATAACCGTACGGACAATTTTTGAATTTCAAAAAAAGTGGTCTCAAAAATATTGAAAATGTGCCCACTTTTTTTAATTTTTATCCAAAATGGCTCGATAATGAATTTTTTCAAAAGTTATCGAGTCAATATTATTTGAAAAGAGTGTCTTTTCTGGTTTTATTTTTTAAAAATGTAATCGTTATTTATTTATCTATTTTTGAATTTCAACTTTGTTGCTGAATTAACTAATAAATTTTTAAACTGCTACAAAATCTGCATAGACACAACAAACTTCATCCAAACCTATCTGTGATCTTTGACTCATAATTGAAGATTGTCACGTACAAATATGCATGATCCATGTTTATTAAAAACATAACATAACGATAATGATAAAATAACATACTCAAGAATCAATAACTTTTAATTTATATGCCCAATCAATAATATTTTTTTAATAATAATGATCTTTTTTTAAACGCAAAATTTTTTTATTTCATTTGTTTGTTATTATATTTTTATTTTTTTAATAATAAAGTTGCCGGCTACTTATTGTTGTATATATAACGTTGAAACATGAACAATAAGTTCAAAGAATCAACTAATTAAAGGAATGTAACAATTAAAAGATTGTATTGGATAATAGTTTAAACAATTTTTGAAGGGTTAAAAATTATTTAAAAATATTTGTTCGGAATCCGAAATGATTTTAAAGGATTACAAAAAGATTTCAATATATCCAAGAAATTTATTGAGATTATTATTTATTTTTAAATTGACGTTTTCATAATCAATAATATAATACAAAGAATTTGAAACCTTAAAAATCTTGAAAAACTAAAATAAAAATATTTAAAGTTAAACATTTCCAAATTTGAAGATAAAAATATGTTCGATTTCGAAACTTTGAAAATGAATAAGTAGAACAGTGTTTTGAAGAATTTAAAAATTAAGTATTCTAAATTCTGTGATTTAAAATTTAAACGGTTAAAAAGATACAATAATTTTCAATTCAAAACTTTAAATCCATGTGACGAGTGGGTCACGTGACCAGATTCCTACCTTACCGCCACTTTTTTTTATTTCCCAACTTATTATCACACGAAACGCCACATCAAGTTGAAAATTTGGGATACTAAACAAGAAGCACTATGAATGGTGGGTCTGGTCCTAAATCTGTGTGATTGTGAAAAGAGTTTTTTTTTGTAAATAATTTTTTTTTGCTTTTTTCACAATTATAAAAATTTACGACCAGACCCACCTTTCTTAGTACTTCTTATTTATTATCCCAAATTTTCAACTCGATGTGGCGCTTCGTGTGGAAATAATTTGGGAAATAAAAAAAGTGAGGTTAAGGTAGGAATCTCGTCACGTGACCCACTCTTCACATGGCCTGAAAGGTAAAAAAATTTTAATTAAAATAAAAGAAATTAAATAATGTTCGAATAGTTACGAATATTTTCGAACTTAAATAATTTTATATCGAAACATTGAAAATGTTCGTGTAATATTTTCCAATCTTTCAAAATTGTATGATTTGAAAATAATTAAATTTTCTTGTTGAAAAATAGGGCCGACTGAAAAATCCCGAAAAATAAATATCTCAACACTGTTCAATTCCCGAAAAAGGAAGTATCCAAAATGGAACTTTTCAAAAATTACAAAATTGTAGATAAAAATCCAGAATAATAAAATTGCGGACAGTTTATAATATTATCGAATTTGAAATTTTCCGAATAATACAGTTTTCAACAGAAAATTGTCAAACTTAAACAATTTATATGATTAAACTTCAGTAGTATAGCAGCAGGACTACGGGGGAAGGGTTCTGTTCCAAGCTAACAGACACTAAATAAGTGTAACTAGTAATTTATCGACGAATGATAATAGTTCCTATTCGTGCTAAGATTCCACTGGTCGATAAGATAGATCCGTCCCTAACCGATATTAGTCGAAAATCC
>NC_046666.1:3143335-3149274 GCF_010883055.1 Belonocnema kinseyi | reverse complement strand
TGGTCCTAAGTCGGCACAGCAAGAGTTTTTGTCTTTTGCCAGGTGCCATGGTCCTTTATCAAAAATTTTATGTTCTTCAGAGCAGCATGGAGTGATTTTTGAAGTCGCAATGAAACATAATATCAAGAAGTCGATTTTTGCTATATTTCAAAATCGTCATCCTAACCCGGCACATCCTAGTCCAGAGTCAGCACTTAATTTTTTTCGCTCAAATGCAAGAAATTTAAGGATGGAAACATTTCTCCATTACAATAATGAAATTTGTCAAAACATGATTCTTAAAAAGAAAGAAAACAATGAAAATGAAAATAGATAGAACACAACCAAACCAACAAAAGAGGGGGGACATGGAATTGAAAAACAAAAAAGTAAAGTAACACAAATAACAACAAAATCAACACAAAAAGGTGCCGACTCAGGACCACATGTATGGTGCCGTCTCAGGACCTCATGTTTGGTGCCGACTCAGGACCACTAAGACTGTTTACACATTTCGTGCTATTACGCACGCTAAACAAATACAAATAAAAAATCTACTTTATTTGGAAAGTCTAATGTAAATTTCGTTCATGTCTACCAACCGGTTATACGACAAAATTGTTAAGCCGAATCTGCCATTCTGAGGAACTTGAGATTGCCGGTTTAGTCCCAGTGCCGACTTAGGACTACTTTCCCCAAATTATTTATAAATTAATAAACTTCATAATAGAATTTTATAAGATTATTATAAAGAAGGAAGCAGATTTGCTTTGTTACGGTTTATTGAATAATAGTTGAAATTATTAAATAAAATAAGTATCCGAATAAATAATTGTTATAAATATTCATTAAATAATATAAAAAATTATTTTATTTTGGGTGCTCACCACCGGGGTGTTACCCTACATAAAAGCTGTGACAATAATGAAAATTATAATTTTAATAATATTCTATTTTTCATTATGCAATTATTTATTACATTATCTTTAGAAACAGCCATGGACACTTGCTTAAATGATGCAGGCACAATTGAAGAAGAATACATGACAGCTGTTCGAAAAGTTGGCGATTCTGTCGTTCATAGGTAAAGTCAAGAAATAATTCAAAGCATTTTTTCATTTATTGAAATATTTTAAATATAAATTTTATGGCAGACGTAGTTTTTAATTATTTAATTTATGTTTTGAATCAATAATTTTTACAGGGTGTGTCGACCATGGTTACATGCAAATTGGGTCTTCAAATTATTTCCGAGTGGAATGTCACAAACGAAATATCTGTCAACACTCCACAACTTTTCAGCTAACGTTAATTTTCAATTAAATAATTTTTTACTTTTTATTAATAACAATATTATAAATAAACAATGCTTACTACTCTCAAACCAAAACAAAAATATCGATCTAGATAAAATCAAATTTTTCTGTTTTATAACAGGATACAACAAATCACTTTTTCAAATTATTTTTTTTCCAGATTTAAATTTAAATTTATTTATATTTACAGATCATCAAAGAAAGAAAAAAGTATCACGAAGAAACTGGTGGGCGACTTCTGAAGCCTATAATTTCAGAGAGAAACGAATCGTCGTCAGATGAAAAAGGTTCAATTTTTTTGAAGAGAAAAGATCTTTTTTTCTGTTTCAAAAGTTTGAAAAAAAAAACAAATTTAATTATTTGAAGGTCAAAGAAAAAGAATGGCGATGCTTGATCATCTAATAGCTGCTCAACAAAATGGGGAAAAAATTGATGACACTGGAATTCGAGAAGAAGTTGACACATTTATTTTTGAGGTCATTTGTGACATTTTTAATCAAATTTTATATATTTTTTTGCAATATTTTTCAACTAAAATTAAAATTCAAGAAATATAAAAAAGAAGCAAAACAAAAGAAATAACTAACATTTTGAAATTTATTTCAGGGTCACGATACAACCTCGATGGCCATATGTTTCACATTATTAATGCTTGCTGAAAATGAAGATGTTCAGGTTTTTATATTTTTCCAATTAGGCAAATAATATATTATTATTAATATTAGGGAGCATTTACATATTAGTGAAAAAACGATAAAAAAATAAAATTAAAATCCCTGATGATACATTAAACACTATTATCGAAAAAAATTATTACTTGCATTTTTAAACAAATAGTTTAATTTTTAGACCAAAAAGAGCAATTTCGTAGAATACAGTTGAATTTTCAATCCGAAAAGTTTAATAATGGACAAAAAAAAGTTCATTTTCAGTCCAGAGAGATGAGTTTTCAACCAGGTAAGACGAATATTTTATATAAAAGATGAATTTTTAAACCAAAGAATTTTCAAGAAAACAGTTAAATGTTCAACAAATCAATGCAACTTTCTACGAAATAGTCCATTTTTTTTTAAACAAAAAGCTGAGTTTTTAACATTCAGAGATAAATTTTATACCAAGAAATTTAATTTTATATCAAAGGATTAGAACAGTTGAATATTCAACTTATAAAGACAAAATGTTCAACAAAAAATGGACGAAAAATTTTCAGCAACAAAAAAATTGTCTTTTTGAATAAAGCAGATTAGTTTTTATCCAAGAAGTTTCATTTTGAACCAAGAAGGATGAAGTTTTAGACAGGAAGATTAATTTTCTAAAAAAAAATAATAATAATTTTCAACCAGATAAGACCAATTTTCAATTCTGTAAACAATGAATTCTCAACTAAATAGTTAAATTTTCAACAATTAATTAAAAAAAAAGATTTCAACATTCAAACAAAGCGTTGCATTTTCAACCAAAAAGTAAAAAGAATTTTAATGTATTCAAAATTTATTTAATTCACTTTAAAAAAAACGAATCATAAGTGGGTTGAATTTAACTGAAAAATACCATGTTTTCGCATAATAGTTGAATTCTCAGCTACAATGATGAATTTTCTACAAAAATTATAAATTTAATTTTAAAAAAATTAAATCAAAATCGTTAACATTTCAAATAAGTAGTTTTATTTTTAAACAAACAATAGAATTTTTTGCCAAAATGGTGTAATTGTCTACCAAAAATATAAATTTTCAACAAAAAGTTAATTTTTTACCAAATTGTTGAATTTTCAAGGAAAACTATGAATTTTAAAGAAAAAAATTAATTTTTTCGAAGTAGTTCCACTTTAAGCCAAGTAGTTAAAAAAAATTAATTTTCGACGAATCATACAGAAGTTTATATTTCAATTAAAAATTTTTTTTATTTCAAAATAAAAATCGTTTAATTCAACCAAAAATCGCGAATTTTCAACAAAATAGTTTAATTTTTAAACCAAGCAGATGAATTATATACAAAACAATTCAATTTTCATCTAGAAAATTTGAGTTTTTAACAAAAAGTTAATTTACGACCAATTAATGGAATTTTTAGATATAATAAGGAATGTACAAGAAAAAAAGTGTGTACAAAGTTGTTTCACTTTAAGCCAAGTACAAAACAAAAAATTAAACAAAATAGATGAATTTTCATATAAATAGTTTATTTTCTAACGAAATAGCTAAACTTTCTACTGAAGTAGTGGAACTTTCAACTAAAAACACTCATTTCCAACCAAACAGTTAATTTTCAACTAAAAGTGAAATAGTTAAGTTTTCAGTTAAAGAATCAATTTTCAACTAAATAGTACATTTTTTAACAAACGAGATTAATTTCGATCCAAAAAAATATTGTTAGACTTTTCAACAACGAAAACATTAACTTTTAACCAAGAAAAGTTAAACTACTGTCCAATTTAATATTTTAATTATATCAATATACTTAAACCAAAAAAAAAGTCTAAATGATTTAATTGAAAGCCCGCCTATTTGTACGGCCTTGAAAGATACACCTTCGATCATTCGAAAGCTGTAGTGTCCCCCACCTGTACGGTGACCTTCAGGTTATTTTAATCAAGCGACTTTCATTGGCTGTCCCGGGCTTGAATCGATGCGCGCGCTATAAGCAGCTTTTTAACCAACTGCGCATGTGCAGAAAAGTGACGGTCGATTTGAAATCAACAAATATGTACTCAGTTCAAACCAACGAGGGCTCGCCTCTATTGCGACCTCTTTTTTATTGGTCAGCCACTGACACGAAGGTGAGCGTACAAGGGCTGTGGTGGGGGACTTCAAATAGGTGAGATTTTGAATAGGCGAGCTTTCGCTGTATTTCCATACGAGTATGAAATATTATTAATTGTTGTTTGACGGTTATATAAAATTTCATTCATATTTCGTATTTAAAAATACGAATATTGCTAGATTTTTCAAAAAGCACAGAAAGCAGCACCATGTAATACATGGACGATCCTTTATATATTTAAAAAAAAAATTTTTTGACAATATTTATGATTTTTAACAAAAAATTTATCTAAAATAGGAGCGAGCGAGAAAAGAAGTTGACATGGTTCTGGATGAAAATGATGGAAAAATTGGGTCAGTGGAGCTTCAACGTCTTAATTATCTTGAGCAATGCATCAGAGAAACTTTGCGATTATATCCCAGTGTTCCTCTCATATCACGAGTTCTCCATGAAGATTTACAGCTCAGTAAGTTTGATAAAATGAATATAAATTTAAATAAGTTATCATTTTCCTTTTTCCCTATTATTAAAGAATTTCTCTTATTCCCTGTTTAAAAAAAAATTAGCCCCTTTTGGCTAGAAAAATTTTTAAGTTAAAAACTCAACTCTTTTGTAGAAAAATCATCTTTTTTATTGGAAGATTCAACAATTTCGTTAAGATTGTTGTCTTTCTTTAATAAAATGTTTTTTGGTTCAAGATTGAACTATTTCGCTGATAATTAGACTTTTCTGAATGAATTTAACTATTTCTGGTTTAAAATACAAATATTTAGGTTGAAGTATTAACTATTACATGTTAAGTTGAAAATTCATCTTTCTTGTAGAAAGTTGAACTAGTTTCATAAAATTCATTTTTTTGGTTTAAGATTGATCTTTTTTTCTTCAAGAAATAACTATTTTATTAAAAAATTGTATTTTTTGGTTTAATTTAACTGTTTGTGGTTTAAAATAAAAATATTTCCTAGGTTGAAAATTGAACTTCTTTGTTAAAAATTAATTTTTTTGTGTGAAGGTTTATATTTTTCGTTGAAAATTCAATTACTTAAGTAATTCAAGTAGTTCAAATTTTAACAAATTGGTTAAAAATTAAACTACTTTGTTAAAAATTTGGTTGAAGATTTATTTTTTCGAATGAAAAGTTATCTAATTTGTTCCAAATTATTATTTTTTTGGTTGCTGAAAATTCGTCATTTTTCCAAGAAAATTAAAACTCTTGTTTAAAAATTGTACTGTCATGTAAAAAATTCGTCTTTTTGGTTTAGAACTGCATAAATCTTTTTAAAAACTTATTTTTTCCGTAGAAAATAATTTATCTTGTTTGCAAATATATCGTTTTAGTTGAAAAGTTAACAAGTTGGTTCTCAATGAATGTATTCAGTTGAAAATTTGTCTCTCGGTAGAAAATCAATCTTTTTTCTTGAAAATTTATTAATTTCACTTAATAGAATTTATTCCCCTACTTTCGTAAAAAATCACTCAGTATTTAACCAAAAATGAAACAGTTTCATTTTCAGTAAAAAAAATCATTTTCAAACAAAAAAAAGGAGTTTCAATAAAATAGTTCAATTTTTAAAGAAGGGAATGTATTTTTAACTGAAAAATATAAAATTTAAAAATAGAATAGTTAAATATTAAATTTCAAAAAATTACAATCTTTAACAAAATCGGTAAATTTTCAACCATTTTTAAACAAGAATAGTAATATTCTACAAAACAGACCAATTTTTAACATAAAGTTTCAATTTTCCGTTGAAAAAACATTTTTAACCTAAAAAAATTTTTCCTTAAGGGCATGCGACACAGTGGAATTCCTACATTACCAACCTCTTTTTTCTATTGAACAAAATTTTTTTTTGAACCATAGAACTTTTTTTGTAAATC
>NC_046666.1:3140476-3143235 GCF_010883055.1 Belonocnema kinseyi | reverse complement strand
ATTTTGAGTTCGATATTTCATTTACCAAAAAAGTTCTATGGTTCACAAAAAAAATTTGTTCAATGGAAAAAAGAGGTTGGTAATGTAGGAATCCCACTGTGTAGCATGCCCTTAAAGCAGTTGAATTTACAATCGAAAAAATAAAATTGCAAACAAGAACGATAATTTTGTACCAAACTAAGATGAAATTTCATTAATTTATTTTCAACAAAAAGAAAACAGTTTTCCTGCAAATAGATGAATTATCAAAAAAATCAAAATTATTTTTCAAAAAAAAAATATTGTCCACCAAAAAAATAAATTTTAACAAAAATAAAATGTCATCAAAGTAGTTAAATTTTCAATCTAAGAAGTAAATCTTCAAATAAGAACAATTTCTTTCTACTGAAAAATTCACATTTTTATAACAAAATAGTTATTTTTTCAAGCCATCGAAATGAAATCTTAACCAAAATGGATGATATTTTTAAACAAGAAAAATTATTTTCAGCTAAAAAAGATTTTCTTCAAGCAAAAGAAAAACGAATTTTTAACCAAATAGTTTTTTTCAGGCCAAAGAAATAATTTTTTAACCAAAAAGATCAATTTTCAATGAAAAGGGAAATTTGATTAAAATATTTGAATTTTAAACTAAATGGTTGATTTTTTAACTTAGAAAAGGTCAATTTTCATTTCATTCATTTTCAACAGAAGTATTTTCGCTGTTTTGAGACTATTTTGAGTTTTGAAGTATCTTATTTTTTTATTTACTTTTATTGGCAATGAAGGAATTAATTCGAAATTAATTGAATAATAACAAATCAATTTAATCTTTTTAATTTCCAGAAAATTACTTAATTCCGGGCGGAACAAATATACACTTGCATATATTTGATCTTCATAGAGATCCAAATTTTTGGCCAAATCCAGAAAAATTTGATCCTGATAGATTTTTGACTGAAAGAATTCAAGGTCGACATCCCTTCTCTTACATACCTTTCAGTGGAGGACCACGCAATTGCATAGGTAAAAAAAATTATATTTTAATGCCATGTAATACTAACTTCATTCCTACCTAATCGTTATTTTTTCATCTCACCAATTCCACACGAAATTGGATATTCAGCTGAAAGTTTGGGAAAATAGAAAAAATAGACTGAGGAACGTTTATGTAGTATCAAATTTTCACAAATAAAAAAAATCTAATTTTTTTTATATTGTAAAATTTATCAGCACAGAAACGTTTCTCAATCCATTTTTTTTGTTTTTCTAAAATTTTCTCGGTGTCTTTAAGGCCATGTGATACTAATCCAAAATTCAGTTGAAGAATTATTGAAAAATGGATTGAAAGATTCTAATGAAAATTTCTATGGTCCTAAGTATTTAGAATTTAAAAAATTAATTTGGTAAAATTTTGGTTTTTTTGTTTGTATTTTGAAACATTGAGAACCATATAAAATTATAAACGTTTCTTCGTGCTTTTTATTTTATTTCCTAATTTTTTAACTCTCTTCCACAATTCTTGTTGTGGAATATTAATTAATATTAATTAACAATATTAAATTACATGAGAATTAAATTTTTATTTTTTTAGATTAAAAGCATAAATAGATAAACTAATTGAAGATTGTGTGATTGAATATTATTTGCTATAACTTTATTTTAATGTTTAAAATACATCTATTTAAATTATATTATTTGTGTGTATTTTTGCTATGTTGTGAAATTGGTATCTGCTACAAATTAAAAGCTATTTGAAAGTTTCAATAAAAATAACTCTTTAATGCTTTTTATGTTATTAACAGTGGAAAAAACCCCATTTAGCCCTATTACAAGTCGGGCACTAATCGGAGGCTAGTTGGGTTTTTAATTTTGACAAAGTACCCAGTCGAGGACTAATCGGGGACTAGTTGGGCTTTTTGTTGTCAAAATTTCAGTCGGGGCCTGGTCGGTGGTTGGTCAAGGGCTAGTCGGGCCTTTTTGTTCACTAATGATTTTTTAAATTCTAAAACACTAAGAATATATTTAACAATAATCTCACACCGTTTTTTGAGAAAAGATTTATTAATGTTAAATTAATCTCAAATATACTTAATAAATCATTATTAAGTTAATAATTTTGTACGAAAATCAACTTTTTATAAAAACAAAGATCAAAATCTTCAAAATGACGTAATCTTGTTTTGTTGTAGTATTTTTTAGAAAACTGCGAATTTCTAGGAACATTTATAAATAACTTTGTATGGAATCCTTCATGTAATTGAAATTTGAAAAAGAAAAAGTTGTTGATTAATCAGTGAAGAGCAGTATACTAGTAATAAACTATTAAGCACGGTACAGTTCAGATTTTGCTACCACCTTCATTTGAGTCTCGCGGTTCTGGACTGGTAGCTTTAAAGAAAATCCGCAAGGGCGCGACGTGCCCCTCTCGCGCAAGAGAAATGACCCATCGAGTGTTTAAGAGAGCAGTCCGCACGTAACGAGGCACAATTACCTGGAGCAGAGACTACCGTGACCAACATGGCGGTTTTTACAGAGCGAAGCTCTTCCATTGCTGCATTCCAACTGAAGTTTTTTTTTTAATTAATATTCCACAAATTTTTGGGAATTTTAGTTACATAAATTTATGTACTTTTAGACGTAGGACATTTTTCTCAATAAATCTTGGGTAAATTTGAGCCAGATCGTGGATGAAATTTACCCCCACCATACCTACCGTTTGGGAGCCGCAAAACAGAAAGTGCATGATTACCACTGTGAGTTCGTATGTAAGCCGAAAA
>NC_046666.1:3139190-3140376 GCF_010883055.1 Belonocnema kinseyi | reverse complement strand
ATATTTAAATTCCTTATAAATCTTTTTAAATCTTTTAAATTTGTTAAAGCTCTTGAAAATATCTTGAAATTTGAAACATATCCCGAAATATTTCAAATCCTTGAAAAGCTCACACTAAATTATTAAAATAATTTGAAAATTACTTGAAATCTATGAAAATATTTTGAAATATATCAAATCCCTTACAATGTCATATTAAATTACTGTAATCAATTCAAAATTCATTGGAATCTTTTAAAATTCTCTCAAATTTTTCAAATTCTTTAAAATCTTTTAAAATACTATGTTTTCATTAGCATTTTAGTCCTGAAACTCATTATAAAGTTTCTCCTAACACTTAGGGTATTTTTAAAATTTCAAGATATTTTGAAGAGCTTTTAAAAATTTCAAGAAATATCAAAAGATTTTTAAGGATTTTAAATATTTGTGGATGTTTTAAAAGATGTCAAGGCACTTTCAATTTATTTGTATAATTTACAGAAATTCCAAAGAATTAAACAAATTTCGGAAAGGTTATCTAAAAAAATTCCATAGTAATTTAGAAATCTTTAAAGTTGGCAAGATCTTTCCAAATATTTTGAAGGTTTCAAAATATTTGAGAGTGTTTTGAAAGGTTCCAAGGAATTTTCAATTTTTGACATTAATTTAATATGAGATTTTTAAGGATTTGAAATATTTCAGGGTATTTTTTAAATCTCAAGATATTTTCAAGAGCTTTAACAAATTAAAAGATTTCAAAACATTTTTAAGGATTTTAAATATTTGAGAATATTTTTAAAACTGGCAAGGAATTTTCAACTGATTTTCGTGATTTAAGGGAACTTTAAAGCATGAACCCAATTTTAAAAGGGTTATTTAAAAAAATTTTAAATACTTTAGAAATCTTTAAAAAAATAAGTTGTAGGTGTTTCAAAAGATTTTAAAGGATTTGAAAAATTTGAGAGAATTTTAAAAGATTCCAAGGAATTTTCAATTGATCACAGTAATTTAGAATGACATTTTAAGGGATTTCATATATTTTAGGATATTTCAATAGATTTCAAGTGATTTTCAAATTATTTTAATAATTTAATGCGAGCTTTTTAAGGATTTGAAATATTTCGGGATATGTTTCAAATTTCAAGATATTTTCAAGAGCTTTAACAAATTTAAAAGATTTAAAAAGATTTATAAGGAATTTAAATAT
>NC_046666.1:3138075-3139090 GCF_010883055.1 Belonocnema kinseyi | reverse complement strand
TGAAGGTTTCGAAATATTTGAGAGTATTTTAAAACGTTCCAAGGAATTTTCAATTTTTGACAGTAATTTAATATGAGATTTTAAAGGATTTGATAGATATATATATATTAGGATATTTTAATAGATTCCAAGCCATTTTCAATTGATTTCAATAATTCAGTATGAGATTTTAAAAGATTTGAAAGCTTTTAAAGTATTTTTAAACTTGTAAGGAATTTTCAAGAGCTTTTAAAAATTTTAAGCGGTTTTAAAGGATTCAAAATTTTTCAGGATATTTTAAAACATTCCAACGAATTTTCAATTAATTTCAATAATTTCGAGCGATTTCAAAGAATTTTAACGCTTTTTTTTCTCATATTTTTTTTGGTTGATGATTCATCAATTAGTTGGATAAATTTGTTTTCTGAAAATGTAACTATTTTGTAGAAAATTTATTTTCTTTTTGGTTAAAAATTAATTTTTTTTTTTGACCACAAATTTAACTATTCTATGTTTAAATGAAAAGTGATCTTTTTTAGTTAAAATTTTTTTTGTATTTTATTGAATACTCTTCTTTCTTGGTAGAAAATTAATCCTTGTTGTCAAAAATTTAACTATGATTAAACATTAATTCTTTGTTCAGAAAATTAGTCTTCATGGAAAATAAATTTCTTTTGTGCAAAGTTCATGTGTTTTATTAGAAATCCCTTTTTTTAGTATACAATTTAGCTTTTTGGATGAAAATGTAATTTTTTGATTCAAAATTTTACTATTATGTTGAAAACAATTTAAAAAATGTTTTTTGTTCAGGTATGTATTTGATTCAAAATTTTTTTGTTGCAGAAAACTAATTGTTTTAGTTAAAAGTTTAACTATTTCTATTAAAAGTTAGTCAACTATTCATTAATATTAATATAATATTTTCCAATTACAATATTAACAATAATTATGTGTGTGTGTAATAATATCCATATTATGTACACCTGAAAAACATAACCTGAAAATCGACGCATGCATGAAATTAAGAAACACGCAA
>NC_046666.1:3125457-3137975 GCF_010883055.1 Belonocnema kinseyi | reverse complement strand
ATTAACAATAATTATGTGTGTGTGTAATAATATCCATATTATGTACACCTGAAAAACATAACCTGAAAATCGACGCATGCATGAAATTAAGAAACACGCAAACATCCAAATCGCCAATTTCTTCAATTTCTTTCAAATGGGGAACGAGATATAAATAGAAGACCACCGAAGTCTTCCGAAGCCTTCAGATCGGCAATCATCGTACAGCAGAACTCCGAAGTCGAATCGTGCATTTTCGGCTTACATACGAACTCACAGTGGTAATCATGCACTTTCTGTTTTGCGGCTCCCAAACGGTAGGTATGGTGGGGGTAAATTTCATCCACGATCTGCCAGCTCTGATTTGAGCACTTTTAAATATTTCAAAAAAGTTTATGGAGATTTCCGTAAATAATAAGTATTTTGAAAAACTTTTAGGGGATGTTCCACAAATTTTGGGGAGTTTATTTAATATTCCACGCGGCGGATGTATTATCATATGACTCTTACTAGTACCCGATCAGGCCCCGATTAGGATAAGTCGGGTCCCCTGACTAGCCCCCGACTAATCTACCGTGATGCTACTGGTCGGGGGCTAGTCAGATGACCTGACTAGCCCCCGACTTTAAGTGGGGTCTAATGGTCGGGAACCAGACTAGTTCCCCATTTGAATTTCTACACGGGTAATTTGTTTCTTTCAAAGAAAATAATTGTCTGAGACCTTTCATGTTATGAAATGTTTAATTCATTATTTTCAAAAATATAGTTTAATTTTTCTGAAATTAGTGTAAAATATTATTAGTAATTCTTACTTTCATAAAAATATAAAGTAGAAATTATTTTCATGTATCAATAAAAATAATTGTTCTTTGAATTTTTATGTTATAAACTAATTAGTAATTACCGAATTATTAATTTTTTCGGAATATCAAACTTTACTAAAATCTAAAATGATATAAAAAAATTTTAATCTTCGAATGATATCTCGGTCTTTAATATTACTAATAGTGATAGTAAATTCTGCGTTACATTGATTCATTGAATACATTATTTCAGATTTTAATTCAGCGAAATTTTAAGTGGTAACAAATTTTTAAAAATAAATAGTTATTCGAAAATTGGGTAAATGATTAAAAGAAATACAAAAGTAAGCGCCCGCTGGTGCGCGCACATGGTCGTCCCGTGCTAAAAAAATTAATTTTGAAAATTTTTTCGAGATTTTTTTTTATATTTTGAGATATTTAGGACCATAGAAACGTCCCTTAATACCTCAAATTTAATTTTAAAAATTTTAAAATCGCTATCACAATTCATTTCGATGTGAATTTTTGCAAAAAAATGTCGGTAAGGTAGAAATCGAGTGTATAATGTATGGCCTTAACTTGAAAACTTATAAACGTACTCATCCATTATTATCAGTATATTAATTTAATTTAAACACATTAATTTTCACTAAGTTTAATTTCAGGTCAGAAATTTGCTATGTTGGAACTGAAAGCACTGATGGCCCATTTGCTACACAATTTCAATTTTCAAGCTATTGACCACTCTCAAGAAATTACTTTTATTACTGATATCGTCATCAGACCTGCTCTACCAATTCGTTTAAAATTTATATCTCGATTAAAATAATTACATGTTATCATAAGAGGTGATTCTACATAATTTCTTGTAATTTTTATAATAATTCTGCGAGAAATACAAATAAAATACTTAGAAATATTTTTCTGTTTTTATACTGATAATTTATTCTATAGAAATTAACAAACAATTATTTGATTAATTAAAATTTGATGTTTAAAGATTGCTTTAGAGAAATAATTTTTTGAAGGACAAAAAAATCTGCCTCCGCCCAGTCTTGAACTTGGAACCCCACTATACATGAGTGCAGCATTAACCAATTACGAAACCGAGGCCCTTTAGCAGATCAGTTCTTGTTTCTCGAAGAGGAAAATTCTTGTGCCATTTTAAAGCATTTTAAAGTTCGCGTTTTTTAATTTAAATTTTTTTAATATTTAGATTGAACTCACGTTGATCATAAAGAATACAATTGTTACAGTGGAAAAAGAGGTATAGTATTCCCCGATAAAAATAACTTTGAGGAACAAGAAAAGATTTTCTGAGGCCTCAGTGGCTGAATTGGTTAACTCTCCACTCATGTATAGTGGCGTTCAAGGCTCAAATCCTGGCGTAGGCAGATTTTTTTCTTGTTTTTGTTTGAAGTAATCTTTTAACATCGAATTTTAATCAATAAAAATTCAAAAACTTCGACGTTATCATGCTTTAAAATGGTATAAACATATTTTTACTATTATTTAATTCAGTCAAAATTAATTATTTATTTTTCAAAACTAAGTTTCAAATGCGCGATACAGTTTCACATAAAAATATGTGTCAGATTAATGCAAAATTTTAAAACTCATTTTTATCTAAAATTAAAAAATATATTAATAATTCATCTTTTTTATTTAAAAATTCTAATAATTGTTTGACATTTTTTAAAATTATTTTGTTTTGTTTTGAAAATTCATTGCTTTTTTAGTTGACAAATATTTTAAAATATGTTAATTTTATTTTAATGTTAAAAAATAATGAGCAAGAAAAAATGTTCACGGAATTAACTGACAATCTTACTAATCCATTTTTAACTGATTTATGTTGAAAGTTAAACTATATTCAATTTTTCATTAAAAATCCTCTTTTTTATTTAACTAATTGGTTGAAAGTTAAACTGTTTTGTTAAAAACTCATTTTATTATTTGCAGGATTTACTATTTCGTTCAAAATTCGTTTTTTTGTTATTGAAAATTAATCCCTTTAACTGAAAATTTAACTATTACATTTTTGGTTGAAAATTTATCGTTCTGGTTGAAAAATCAGCTACTTGATTGAAATTTAAATTACATTGTTAAAAATTCATTTTATTGGGTTAAAATTTTATTATTAAAAATAATTTTTTTAAATGAGTTGTTTCATCTGAAAATCTAACTATTTCATTTTTTATTGACAATTGATCTTCTATATTTGAAAATCAAGGAATTAATATTGCATTGAGAATTAATCTTTTTTGGGTAAAAAATTTAACTAATACTTGGTTGGAGATTTACTTGTTTTTTTTTAATCATTTTTTAATAAAAATTAATTTTTATAACTGAAAATTTAACTATTTCATTTTTTGTTCAAAATAAATCGTTTTAAGTTAAGAATGAACTATTAAATTTTTTACCTGGAATTCATGTTTCAGAAACCAACTTTTTCCATCAGGGAAATAATTTTACAAGAATAATCCAAAAAGTGTCGCTAATCATAATAAAATTACATAAATATGATCAAATTTCAATGACATAAGTCAATGATGATTTCTAAAAAATTAAAATGATAGAAAATAGCTAAATAATGCATTTGTAAATAATTTTGTTTGTTATTATTAACAATAATAATTATTGATATTCATTGAAATGTCCTTAAGAATTCATGAATTGGTTATTTGCATGATAATTAAGTTTAATTTTCAAGCGATTTATATTCAAGTCTGAAGAAAACACTTTATTTATTTTAGTAATGAATTATTTAATATCTCTAATTAATTTTATGTAAAAAATATTTTTGTCTTTAAATTGTTCAGATTTAGTGCGAATCAAATGCCGAATTGGGGCTAATACCCATAAAACCATTTGCATGCACTTATTTATTTATAATAAATTATATAAATTTTTACACATCTGCTTTTCGTTGTTCGTTAAAAAAAGTTAAAATCAGGTAAAAATTGTTTCCTCAAAATTAATTTCTAAAATTTGAATTTAAGAAAAAATAATATAGTTTTCAATAAAATCTGGCTTAATTTAAGAATCCAGCCTTAAAGTCAGATAATAAGATCTTAAAAATAGTTTTGAGAAAAATTTGCTTTAAATTCAGCCAAATTTTTCTGAATTTAATCAAAACCAATTTTAAGATTGATTCTTATTTCGAGTATTCTAAACATTAATTTACTGTAGACTTAACCAAATTTAATGTGACTTTCAAGTAACATTTGGCTAAATTTAAGAGTCAATTCTTAAATTCAGATAAGATATTAAATTTAAAATAATTTTTCTTAAATTTAGGCGCTTTAGATTAAATGCAGTTTTGTTAAGTGCAAAAATCCTAAATTTTAATGAAATCAAAAAACATTTGAATAAAATTTCTTCCTTTTTAGGAAATATTAAAAAACTGTTGACATACAGTAAAATAAATTTCTCTGGATTTAAGCAAACTTGATCTGACTTTAAGTAAACTTTGGCTGAATATAAGCGACGCTATCCTGAAATTCAATTAATAAGGTGTTAAATTAAAACCAGTTTTTCTGAAATCCAGGCACTCCAGATTAAATTTAGTATCGCTTATTTAAAAAGGGTTTAATAGTTAATGATATGGAAAACAAAAAATTTAATAAAATTTCTTGCTTTTCTAGATTTAAGCAAAATTTATCTGATTTCAAGTTAAATTAGGATAAATTTAAGATTCAATTCTTAAATTCAGATAATGAGGTCTTAAATTAACATTAATTTCTCATAAATTAAGGAAGTTTAGATTTTATTATGTATTTTTAATTTAAAAGGGCCTAATTTATACTTAAATAAACAAACAGTTGAATACAAATATCTTGCTTTTCAGGGAATGTTACAAAAAAATATTGATTTGAAATAAAATGTTTATAGATTTAAGCAACATAGATTAGACTCTAAATACAGTTTAAATTAAAAAGGGTCTAATAATTAGTAAAATAAGAAAAACTTGTTATTAAACATTCTTTATATTATTTATAAATTCTTATTCAATAATTTAATTAATTGATTATTAATTAAGTTAATAAACAATGTTATCTTTATTGTTTATTTAAAAAAATTCATTTCTTATCCATCATAGTTTGACTCAAAAAATGGAATTTTTGATTTTTGATTTTTTTGCGCAATCAAAAGTGGAATTTTCGATTTTTAAAGAATATCCAAAAATTTGTCATGATAATCTTGTAGGGCTTTTAAAAAACAATGATTTTGCTGCTCTGACTTTATTTCATATCGTGCGTTGTTTTGGAATAAAATTTTGATTTTCGATTAATTTAAAAATTTTTGAAAATGCTATAAGTCTAAAAGTTTTTCTTTTGTCGAAAAAAGTTATTAAGATAAACAGTTTGTCCATTTCAATACTATGCATATCCGTACATTGAATTTTCAATTTCAGAAAAAAGTGGTCTCAACATTTTTCAAAATCCGCTCACTTTTTGAATTTTCATCAAAAATGGCTGGTTAATGAACTGGTACTTTCTTTTAGGACCTAAAAAAAGTGTGCCAAAGATAAATTTGATCCGTTCATTTATTCGAGAGTTATCATGTTTACGGCCGGACGGACAGACATACAGACGCCATCGTAAAATCCTTATTCTGGGATTCAGGGGGTCTCGAAACGTAGTTTGAAACGTAGTTTGAAAAATGGTATACTAAAATATTTGAAATTGAATAAGATTACTGTCCTTAACTGTTATTTCTGTTTCAATAAATGTGAAACTAGAGGGAACTGATGGAGGGAAATCCCCATTCGCGGGAGGTGTTCTCAATGCGCTTGTTCTTTTTACTTTCCCCAGATTTGCGAAGCTAATTTTCAAAAATAAATGTTTAAGTAAACAAATGTATTTTTGTGATTGTGAATTCTCTTTTGTTAAAACTCTTTTGGATTTAACAAGCACATTCTCATCACATAAGACCGGGGTTTTTGAATTCAGCGTTCTCGAAATGTGGAGATTTAAAGAAATCCGCAAAAGTCAGTTTTTACTGTTTTTTTGGAATTCTAAATTAAAATCAGACCGGGAAAACGAGGAAATGAACGGGAATTTTTTGAGACCGGGAATTTTACAAATATTTAGAAGAAAAATCTGTCCCTGTTCGATTTCAAAAGTTTAGAAAATAATTAGTTCAATTCTTATCTTCTTCAATCATCACATAATTAAGTCTACAGTGTGTAATTTGAAAATCTTCTGATTACAAAATTTTCCATTTTAGATTTTTTTTGAAATATGAAGAATTTTAAAATAGCAGTCTTGAAGACTTAAATAATAAAAAATTAAAAAGCTTTCGAAGTTGCAAATTCTTGATAAAAAATATTTTTATTTTATCAACCGTAAATATAAATAAATTATTTTTAAAAGGAAAAATAATTGATTTGTCACAACGATTCTAAATCCGTTCAAAATAAAAAATTTACGATTTTATCGCTAAATATTAAACTCTTTTAACTCGAAACTCGTATCCATTAAAAAATGGAAAAACAATATTGAAACTTTGTAAACTATGTTTAATTAAAAAATTACTTCATAATAATGTATTTTGTATTTAACGCTTTCAATAAATTTAAAATATTGGTTCAGTCCTCGGTTCAGTCTAAAATATTTAATTTTTAATCTATGTAATCTCAAATTTTCTCATTAAGAAAAAGAAAAATTATTTAATATTTAGCAATATTTTACTGTTTATTTAAGACGAATGAACTCAAACAGAATATTTAAAAATAAACAATTTGAAACTGAATTGTTTGAAATAGAAAGCCTTAAATAGTGAAAATTTCGAAGAGCTTTTAAGCTTTGAACGTTACTTTTTTATTGCTATTTTCAAAAAAAAAAAGTTTAGTTTATAAGGGAAATTGTTGAATTTCGATGTTTAGACAGCAATTGAATGCTTGTTATTTGTAATTAAAATTTTAGTAATTTTAAAGGTATTTAGAAGTTTTGAGAAGATTCAGAATTAATTTAAAACTTGAAATGATTTCAAATAATTTTAACAATTTTTGCAGCTGTCGTAAAAAAACTGAGATACTTCTTAAGAATTGTAAAAGGCTTCAAAAGAATAAAAACATTTTCATAAGATTTGTGGGAAAATTAAAAATAATTTTTTATTTTGGAATATTATTTAAAAAGAATATTGAAAAAGGTTTTTAAAGATTTCCAAATTTGTTAAAAAATAATCTAGAAGTTTTGAACAAGATTTTTTTTCAATTTGCAGTATTTTCTAAAACTGTTAGGAAAAATTCTATTCATTTTAAAAGACATTTAGAAATTCTTAAAAAATTACAAAAATAATTTTTAAATTGCATAAATTTAAAACAACTTCTAGATTTCTCAAGATTTTTAAATAAAAATTTGAAGCTTTTCAAGGATGTTTAACTACTTAAGATAAAAATAATTTAGTGTATAATTTAAGAAGTCTTCAGTGCAAAAAATGTAATTTTTCAAGTTTTATCGCTTCTATCCTAAAATAGTTAAAAATAATGTAATTTTGACAATTTTAAACTTGATTGATTCTGTAATTTAGAGAGTTGAAAATATTGACGTGTATTTATATTTATAGAATTCAATCTGAATCTTTGAACTCATTAATTTTTAAAGGTTAAAAATTCTTAATTTTGCAGTTTATCTGTATTTCATTTAAAATTGTTAATTCGAAAAGTGTTCATCTCTACCCAGTAGGCACAACATTTGGTGACGTCTTTACGACATTGTTACGACATCTTTACGACAACTTTACGACATCCTATGTCCATGTCGTTTCGGTGTCTTTGCAATATCGTAAAGATATCGTCAAATCAAAGGACTTATTTACGATTTCGAAAAGACACCTTGACGACATGCACATAGGATGTCGTAAAGTTGTCGTAACGATGTCGTAAAGATGTCGCTAAATTTTGTGCCCACTGGGTATATAATTTTATTATGATTAGCGACACTTTTTAGATTATTCTTGTAAAATGATTTCCCTGATGGAAAAAGTAGGTTTCTGAAACATGAGTTTCCAGTAAAAAATTTAATAGTTCATTCTTAACTTAAAATGATACGTTTTGAGCAAAAAATGAAACAGTTAAATTTTCAGATATAAAAATTAATTTTTGCTAATAAAAGAATTTTGTTAAGGAAACAATTAAGTTTATAACTAAAGAGATGTATCTTAAACTAATAAAATGTATTTTAACTTAACTTAAAACGATACATTTTGAGCAAAAATGTAGTTGAATTTTCATTCCTTCACATTAAATTTCTACCCAGAATGACGAACTAACAACAAAATACATAATTTTTCAACAAAAGAGTTGAATTATCAATTAAAAACGATCTACATATTTTCATAAAAAAATTGAATAGTTAAATTTTAAGTTCAAAAAATCAAATTTCAAGCACAAAAACAATGAATTTTCAACAAAATATTACAATCTTCAACCAATGCAATGATTTTTTAACAATGTCATTCACATTTCTATCAAGTATTAGTTAAATTTTCGACCCAAAAAAGATTAATTCTCAATGCAAAATTAATTACTTGATTTTTAATAATAGAAGATCAATTTTCAATCAAAAATGAAATAGTTAGATTTTCAGTTAAAGCAATTAATTAAAAAATACTAAAATCTTAACCCAATAAAATGAATTTTTAACAAAGTAATTTAAATTTCAATCAAGTAGCTGATTTTTCAACCAAAAAAATGAATTAGCAGCTAAAAATTTATTACCTGAATTTTCAACCAAAATAATCAATTTTTAACCAAAAATGTAATAGTTAAATTTTCAGTTAAAGGGATTAATTTTCAACAACAACAAAAAAACGAATTTTTAACAGAATAGTAAATCCTGCAAATAATAAAATGAACTTTTTACAAAATAGTTTAACTTTCAACCAATTATTTAAATTTCAAAAAAGAATTCTCAATGGAGGCGTTCCAGGTTCAAATCCGGGCAGAGGCAGATTTTTTTCTTGTTTTAAAAAAAAATCATTTCTCTAAATTAATTGTTAAACATCGACTTTTATTTAGTCAAATAATTTTTTGTTAATTTCTATAGAATAAATTATCAGTATAAAAACAAAAAAATATTTCTAAATCTTTTATTCGTATTTCTCGCAGAATTATTGTAAAAATTACAAAAAGTTATATAGAATAGCCTCTTATGATAACACGTAGTTACTTTAATCGAGATATCGAAAATAAAAGTAATTTCTTGAGAGTGATCGATAGCTTGGAAATTGAAAATTTGTAGCAAATGGGCCATCAGTGCTTTCAATTCCAACATAGCAAATTTTTTACCTGAAATTAAACTAAGTGAAAATTAATGAGTTTGCGAGCTGAAAAATTTAAAAATTAAATGCAAAGTATTAAGGGAAGTTTGTATGGTCCTAAATTTTTCAAAACATAAAAAATATCTCGAAAAGATTTTCAAAATTAATTTTTAAGTCGCACTAGAGTACCATGTGCGCGCGCCACCGCGCGCTTACTTTGGAATTTATTTTAATCATTTACCCAATTTTCGAATAACTATTCATTTCTTTAAATTTTTTACCACCCAAAATTTCGCTTAATTAGAATCTGAAATAATGTATTCAATGAATTAATGTAACGTAGCATTTACTCTTACTATTAGTAATATTAAAGAACGAAATATCATTCGAAGATTTTTTTTTTTTTTATAGCTCAGATACTCATTCCACAACATCACAGAAACTCAAAAAGGTTACACAATTAAATAAAGGTATTTAAGAAGTAAATAAACTTTTTTTATACAAATTTATGTCACTCAATTGAACAAATTTAAAGTCCCGTCTGCATGTAACTTAATATTGTGAACTAAATTATTTAGTTAATAATTAATTAAGGACTTAATAACATTAGAAGCATTATCAATTATTTTTATCATTTAAGACATTATTTGACTGAAATAGGGGTATTTTTAATATAAATAAACTTTCATTATACAAATAATATGTAAGATTTAATTACAAAACCTTAAAGTAAATAACCTGTTTATGTTACTTAATCAAGAAAAATTAAAAGTCAATCTTTATGTTATTTAATATTGTTAAAAAATTAATCAGCAATTATTTTCGAAATCAGAATTCAGATGCTTATTTAACATCGCAAAACTTTACAAAAAAAATGTAACTGGAATTGAGGTATTTTAAACATTCACAAACTTTTATTATGCAGATTATGACCAATCTTAAATCACCTAAACTTTAAATAAATAATAAATTTATCTTACTTAATTACAAGAAATTATAATTCAATCTTTATGTAATTTCATGTCGTGAAAAAATCAGGTAGTAACTAATTAATGTATTCATAACGTAAAAATCATTAAAATATTATTTTCGTTCAAGCATTAACATTATTTTATTCCACATTTTTTTTTAATTTTCACTTTCATTTCTAAAACTTTGATTTATTAATGACCTCCTATACTAATTTCAGAAAAAATTAAAACACATTAACATATAAATTAAAAAATTGAATGCAGATAATTATTGCACAATATCTGAATCATTTGAAAAATTATGTAATTGTAATAGGGATATTTTAATATAAATAAACTTTTATTATGCAAATCATATACAATATTCAATTATATAACCTTCGAATAAATAATAAATTTTTGTTACCTAATTTTAAGAAACTAAATTTTAATCTTTATTTAATTTAATATTTTGAAAAAATTATTCAGCTAATAATTAATTAATTATTTCACAATATGAGAAGCATTTAACTATAATTTTCACTGAAACATTTAAATAATTTTTATTCTATATCTTTTTTCAAATTTGAGCTTTCACTTCTAGAATTTTTTTTATTATCAACATTTTAAAATAATTCCAGAAATCATTAGTTTTAATAGAATCAATTATAACAGTCGATCAGTTCAAAATGTAAAATTCATCAAACAATAATTTTCATTGAATCATTCTAAAAATGTTCACATTACATTTTCTTTAAATTTGAAACAGCATTTCACCCTACCAAAGGTTTTCTTCCTACCGAAGGTGTTCTCGCGTTGATCTCGCGGTAGGGCTCTAGCTTTCCTCTCATGACTTTGACGACTACGTTGGCGGTAACATTGCTACTGACAGGGTTTCCCATGCCAAATAGGCTGATAACGAAGAGGAGAGGAACTAAGTAGAACACCAAAATGCATCAATGAAAAATGGAGAATATATTAAAGACTTTGAAACGCTTGTCGCTTCCCGAGGATCGACGGGCGCCCCTGAAGCCACAGCTGGTTGCCACAGCATGCCGGACGGTGGCGATGGTGAGCTGCGAGATGGTCAGGCAAATCTCATTAATCAAACAGCTGGCCAACAAGAACATCTGCGACAAACGGTAAGCAGTGGAACATCAACTGTGCCTACTGAGGATGCTTTGGCTTGCGCTAGCTATTTGCAGCCAACCACCTCGACAGAAATACCGTGGGAGAGCATCAATTGGGATACCACAATGAAAGAGGAATTGGTGCGTCTCTATTACGAAAGTGCGAAGTTTGAGACGAAAATGGAAAAAGGATACAATTTAAGAACGAAAGTTGCAGTAAAGTATCCTAATATAAAAAAGTCGCACTAAGAGATCTTATCGCTAAGGTGAAGGACATCAGGACTAATCTACATGTTACAGAAGACCGAGAAATGGAGATTAAACAACAGGTTGATTTGGCGTGGAAAAACGATGGCAATGAACACTAGTTAGAGGAAGCCGCGTCAAACGGTCAAGCAGGAGCAATTCATGTTCTTCTTCAACCTGTTGATGATCCAACACCACCACTAGCTCCAGAGGTGGATGACCTTATACAACCAGAGGCAAAAGCAGAGGTTCAGCAACCAAAAAAGCGACGAAAATGGACATGCCATATGAACAGAGATGTTATGCGCCTTTATTTTTTGGCAGACAAATGTGGAGAAAGTGTGAGGAGAGAACATCATAGAGTCTTCTTACTTAAATACCCAGAGCTAGCGAAAAAAATAAATGCGCAGAATCTGGCAGATCAAAAACGCTTAATATATGTAAACAGACTGCTTTCGGATGTTGAAATAGCTGCTATCAAAATGAAAGTGGAACTGCAACTTCCTATTGATGAACTCGCCGTGGAAGATATGGACAACGAAGACTTGATCGAAACTGAAGGCATAGGTGCTAGGGATAATGAACAGCATGTAACGGATCCATTAGAACCACATCCGGATATTTTAACGATGATGTGGATAGGGAAATCCCATAAAAACTATAGCATCTTGAAAGGAATTTTGTTCATTCTTTACTAGAGTTCAGATATGTAGAATCAACACTAAGGCATTCTCTGTCCAAAATGAAAATCACAAACTATTTGCGTGCACTAATAGCACATCTCGACAGCAAGGTTTTACCTACGTATTTGAACGTAGCACAAACTGCGTTAGAGGTGGAAACTCTTGTATACTGTGCAGCTGTGGCAGCCGTTAGAACATGGTCCTGAAAACTAAGCCTGCAAATGCAGTTTTTGTCCCAGCAAGGGATTGAGATCCACCATGGAAGATCATGTTGGATATGGATGTTAGCAAAGTAAGGTAAAAATTGGGTCGATTAACTCAATCTAAACAAGGAAATAGAAGCAGAAAGCTAATAAACCATGTTACGAGGGTAGTTCAATAAGTCCTTAGAATGACCAACAGATGGCGCGCGAATCGCTCCAAATCATCTGTTTTCAGTCAGCACCACTCCCGACTAGA
>NC_046666.1:3121310-3125357 GCF_010883055.1 Belonocnema kinseyi | reverse complement strand
AAAAAAAAAACGACCACATTTGGCGAGAAAATAAATTCTCTTTCATCACGACAACGCCCGAGTTCACACATGCTTCGTTTCAATGGCTAAAATTGAAGAACTTATTTCCAAACTTGAAAAAATGGCTCGGTGGACAGAGATTTCCAGACAACGAAGACGTAATTGCCTCTGTAAGTGCTTATTTTGAGGAACTCCCGAAAACGCACTTTTCTGAAGCATTAAAAAAACTTGAAAAGCGATTCACCAAGTGTATAGAGCTCCAAGGAGATTATGTTGAAAAATAAAAAAAAATTTACCCAAAAAAAATTGTTTTTATACTTCATTCTAAGGACTTATTGAACTACCCTCGTACTAAAACGATCCAACCTCGGCACATCGAGACATTAATACCAGCAACATTGGATGAAATTTTAGACTCTCAACGACAGAGACTTGAAGTTCTTACTGTCAGACTGTGTCGACTAAAACGATCCAACCTCGGCACATCGAGATTTTAATACCAGCAACATTGGATGAAATTTTAGACTCTCAACGACAGAGACTTGAAGTTCTTACTGTCAGACTGTGTCGACTAAAACGACCCAACCTCGGCACATCGAGACATTAATACCAGCAGCATTGGATGAAATTTTAGACTCTCAACGACAGAGACTTGATGTTCTTACTGCCAGATTGCGTCGGTACAAGAAAAGTAATGCACGAAGGCAACAAAACCAAAACTTTCAGACAGATGAAAGAAGGTTCTATCGTGAACTGAGAGTAAAGCCAAATAACCACCAAGGCACCGAAGTCCCTCAATTGGAAGATATGACTAACTACTGGTCGGGTGTTTGGGAAAAAGGAACAGATGCAGTTTGGACACTGCGTGGTTCAAACTGGAGGAAGCAAAGGCAAGCAATAGCCCTGACATGCAACTGACAAACATCACACCTTTTGATGTTTCAGCGGTCTTGAAAAGGGCAAGTAATTGGAAAGCTCGAGGTCCGGACATGGTGCACAACTTCTGGTACAAGTACCTGACGAGTGCGCATCTTGCGTTGGCAAGGTATTTTCAGAAGATCATTGAACGCCCAGATCTGATGCCAGGTTTTATGCTCCAAAGTACTACGTATATGATAACAAAAAAAAACAGACGCTCAAAATCCATCTGACTTTCGACCGATAGCCTGTCTTCCAACAATTTATAAATGTACAAACTCGCGAGGCTGTAAAAATCTAGTCACAATAGACGCTGTTGCCATGACTTAAGCTTGTAAGCATCAAAGGAACTTACACATGGCATACATTCACTACAAGCAGGCGTTTCCTTCCGTGCCGCATGACCATTTTCTTGAAGTCTTAAAACTGAACGAAATCTTCCCACGCATTGTTGACTTTCTAAGTAATGCGATGAGGCTCTGGGGTACAAGAATCAAGTATTTTGATCATGGACAACCATTCATAACTAGATCAATACGCTTTACGATGGGTATATTTCAAGGAGAGTCCTTCAGCGCACTATAATTCTGTTTAGCGTTGAATCGATTGAGCAAAACACTAAACACCATGTCTCATGGGTTCTGAATTCATGATAATAAGGATGGTCATCAAGTGACCCATCTTCTTTACATGGATGACCTGAAGCTCTACGCTAGTTCAGCCCAGAAACTGAAGCAAGTGATCAATATCACAAAGCAGTTTTCTTCACTACGAGATTCAGCCATCCCTGTCCTCACGTACTCCTTCGGGCTCATAAAATGGTCTAACATCGACCTTGTAAAGTTAAACAGAATTGTTCGCATAGAAATGACGAAGCACCGAGTGTACCACAAAAATTCATCGATTGACTTCACAGAAAAAATGAAAGATAAAGTTTGCATCGATTTCGGGCGAAAGATTCACCGCAACAAAAATTACCCTTGCCGGATAAACTTTACATGAATCGAAGATAATTTCCAATTTTTAACTGTGCCTGGATAATCTTTCGCATCATAAACGCTCCATTTTTATTCGCGATGTAGCAAAAATTGCGATCCCAGCGATATCTGTCGTTGTTTAACTTCATTAAATTGGAGAGAACTAGGGATTCCCATCCGCCAGTTGCTTTTTGCGTTTTTTGCTAAATGGTATTAAAAAAGTGTGTTACCGAAATTTGCTCACTTCATCATGACGCTGTAGATAAGATCAGAATCATTCTCCTAACCTCAGTGAAACTGTCGCCCAAATGTGTTCAATT
Source organism: Belonocnema kinseyi (assembly GCF_010883055.1). Taxonomy (NCBI): domain Eukaryota; kingdom Metazoa; phylum Arthropoda; class Insecta; order Hymenoptera; family Cynipidae; genus Belonocnema; species Belonocnema kinseyi. Next base: position 3,123,142 of record NC_046666.1, on the reverse strand, counting down.
TTTAACCGTTTTCAACTTTTAGCTGCAACAAATTCTAAGTTTTCTTTTCTCTTAGTTGTTTTAAATCTGGTGTCCCGATTTATAGCTCGAATTCACTCATACTTTTCCGTTTCCATTGCTGCTAATGATGCCGTAGCAGACAAAAGCTTTTATTCGATTGTAGGATAAACTTTCGCCAAATAGCATGTAAACTTTATCAGCTGGAAATTTCACATGCAGCAAAGTTTAACTTCAGTTTTTTCTGTGTTAGTGCGTGGCTTTAAAAAATTCTTTTCATTGAAATATTTAAATAATTTTTACTCTTAATATTTTTTTAATTTGAACTTTTCTTTGTTTAAATTAAATTAATAATAAGCTTTTAACTAATTCTAGAAATGATAAATTTTAGCAGAATCTATCAATAATAATTAATTAATGAGTAAAGAATATAAAAATCATTTAATTAATATTTTCATTAAAATATATGTACATATAATTTTGAAAACATAGTCTGAAAACAGCGAAAATACCGGTTGAAAATGAATGAAATGAAAATTGACCTTTTTCAGTTAAAAAATCAACCACTTGGTTGAAAATTCAAATATTTTGATAAAATTTCTCTCTTTTGATTGAAAATTGATCTTTTTGGTTAAAAAATTATTTCTTTAGCTAAAAAAACTATTTGGTTGAAAATTCGTTTTTCTTTTGTTCGAAGAAAATCTTTTTTACCTGAAAATAATTCTTCTTGTTTAAAAATTCATCCATTTTGGTTCAGATTTCAGTTCGATGGCTTGAAAAAAGAACTATTTTCTTAAAAAATGTTAATTTTTTTAGTAGAAAGCAATTGCACTTGTTTGAAAATATACTTCTTAGATTTAAAATTTAACTACTTTAAAGAAACTTTTTTTTGTTAACATTTTTTTTAACCTTCAATTTATCTTTTTGGTGGACAATTATTCTTTTTTGTAAATTAATTTTGATTTTGTTGACAATTCATTTATTTGTGTGAAAACTAGTTTTTTTGTTGAAAATAAATTAAATGAAAATTATCTTAGTTTAGTACAAAACCATTTTTCTTGTTTGCAATTTTATTTTTTTGATTTTAAATTCAACTGTTTTGAGAAAACAATTTTTAAAGTTAATCATGTTTTTTAATCGGAAAATTGAAAATACATTCTCTTCTTTAGAAATCAAACTATTTTATTGAAATCCTTTTTTTTTTGTTGAAAATGATTTTTTTACTAAAAATAAAACTGTTCCAGTCTTGGTTCAATATTGAGTGGTTTTTTACGAAAGTAGGGCAATAAATTCTATTACATTAAATTACTGAATTCTCAACAAAAAATATTTATTTTCTACCAAGAGACACATTTTCAATTAAATAGATTCATTGAGAAACTAATAGTTAAATTTACATCTAAAAACGATATATTTGCAGACAAGATAAATTATTTTCTAAGGAAAAAATAAGTTTTTAACGAAACTCATGCATTTTTAAAGCGAAAAGACGAATTTTTTACAAGACAGTTCAACTTTTAAACAAGAGGTTTAACTTTCTGGGTAAAAATGACGAATTTTCACTAACCAAAAAATAATAATTTGGAACAAAATAGCTAACTTTTTATCCAAACAAATAAATCTTTAAGAACATTTTGAACAAAGCAGTTCAACTTTAAACCAAGTAATTGAATCTTCTACGAAAAATATAATGGTTGGCATTTTAACTAAAAAAGATATATATATATACATACGAGTATACGAGGGTGGATTGATAAGTTTCCGGCCTGACCAAGAGATGGCGCCACTAGGCCTACCTTGAGGTGGCGTTCTATAGTACCATCCTTAGATAGCTT
>NC_046666.1:3118606-3121210 GCF_010883055.1 Belonocnema kinseyi | reverse complement strand
CAGCCTTGGAGGAGATTATGTTGAGAAATAAAAAAAAAAAATTCTTAAAAACGTTGTTTTTCTTGGTCAGGCCGGAAACTTATCAATCCACCCTCGTATTCACGAATATTTGTATTGATTTAATTATTAATAAATATCAATGTTTTATGATTTTAATCTATTTTTATAAATGGTACATTTTTTATTTCACTTCCTTAATTTAAGGCAACAAGTGGCAAAGTCGTCGCAAGACATTGTACCACTTTTCACAAAATACGCCTTGTATACGATTTGTGGTAAACATTATTTTTATTACATTTTTAGAAGATAGGGTTTAATAATTAACCTTGATAGCGGGTCACTTCATGAAAAATATGTATATAATTAAATAATAATTATAAATGATAACAATAATTTAATTATTGCTATAACCTTGAGTTATTAATAAAAATGTTATAAATATGAATGATCAAAAATACTTATCAATAATAAACGAACATCATATCTTAATTGAAACTCTTAATCTTTATATAGTCTCAAAACAAGGTAATTTAAAAAAAAATTGAATTCAATTAAATAACTGGATAATTAGCTTAGCTTTGTTGCGGTTTATTGAATAATAGTTGAAATTATTAAATAAAATGAGTATCCGAATAAATAATTGTTATAAATATTCATTAAATAATATGAAAAATTATTTTATTTTGGGTGGCCACCACCGGGGTGTTACCCTACATAAAAACTGTGACAATAAAAATTATAATTTTAATAATATTTTATTTTTCATTATGCAATTATTTATTGCATTATCTTCAGAAACAGCCATTGACACTCGCTTAAATGATGCAGGCACAATTGAAGAAGAATACATGACAGCTGTTCGAAAAGTAGGCGATTCTGTCGTTTATAGATAAATTCAAGAAATAGTTTAAAGCAGTTTTTTCATGTATAGAAATATTTTAAATATAACTTTCATGACAGATGTAATTTTTAATTATTTAATTCATATTTTGAATCAATCATTTTTAAAGGGTGTGTCGACCATGGTTATATGCAAATTGGGTCTTCAAATTATTTCCGAGTGGAATGTCACAAACGAAATATCTATCAACACTTCACAAACTTTTCAGTAACGTTAATTTTCCATTAAATAATTTTTTACTTTTTATTAATAATAATATTTTAAATAAAAAAATGCTTTTTACTCCTAAACTAAAACAAAAATATCGATCTAGATAAAATCAAATTTTTCTGTTTTATAACAGGATAAAAAAAATCACTTTTTCAAATTACTTTTTCCGGATTTAAATATCAATTTATGTTTATTTACAGATAACCAAAGAAAGAAAAAAGTATCAAGAAGAAACTGATGGGTGACTTCTGAAGTCTATAATTTCAGATAAAAACGAATTGTCGTCAAATGAAAAAGGTTTAATTTTTTTGAAGAGAAACGATCTTTTTTTTCTATTTCAAAAGTTAAAAATAAAAAACAAATTTGATTATTTGCAGGTCACAGAAAAAGAATGGCGATGCTTGATCATCTAATAGCTGCTCAACAAAATGGGGAAAAAATCGATGACACTGGAATTCGAGAAGAAGTTGACATATTTGCTTGTGAGGTCTTTTTTGTGAAAATTTTAATCAAATTTTAGAAAAAATATAAATTGAATGTTCAATGAGTTTAAAAGATTAGATTAGGAACATGTTAGAAACCCAAATTTTTTGCAATATTTTACAACTAAAATTAAAATTCCAGAAAGATAAAAAAGGAGCAAAATAAAGGAAATAACTAACATTTTGAAATTTATTTTTAGGGTCATGATACAACCGCGATGGCCATATGTTTCACATTATTAATGCTTTTTGAAAATGAAGATGTTCAGGTTTTTATATTTTTAAAATTAGGTAAATAATATATTATTATTATTAATATTAGGGAGCATTTACATATTAGTGAAAAAACGATAAAAAAATAAAATTCAAATCCCTGATGATACATTAAACACTATTATCGAAAAAATGATTAGTTGCATTTTCAAACAAATAGTTGAATGTTCAGACCAAAAAGAGCAATTTAGTAGAATACAGTTGAATTTTCAACCCGAAAAGTTATTCCGGAGAATGGCTTTCGTGACGCCTTCAATGCTTGGAAATCGCGCTGACAGCGCTGCATCGACGCAGAAGGAGCCTATTTTGAAAGTTTTTAAAGAATTGTAACGAATGGCTCAATAATTTTTTTTAAATCGACTCAGTCCTATTACAAATGGACCAAGAATGATGAAGTTTTAGGCAGGAAGATTAATTTTCTAAAAAAAAAGAATTTTCGACCAGATAAGACCAATTTTCAATTCTGTAAAAAAATTAATTTTCAGCTAAATAGTTAAATTTTCAGTAATTGAAATAAAAAAAAGATCTGAACATTCAACCAAATTAATTTTTTTGGGTGAATGTTTATATTTAACTTTGAAAAATAAACTATTTTTAAAATTGTTCCTTTTTGGTAAGAAATTAAACTTCTTGGTTGAAAATATATATACGAGGGTGGATTGATAAGTTTCCGGCCTGACCAAGAAAAACAACGTTTTTAAGAATTTTTTTTTTTTATTTCTCAACATAATCTCCTCC
>NC_046666.1:3106266-3118506 GCF_010883055.1 Belonocnema kinseyi | reverse complement strand
GGATTTTCGACTAATATCGGTTAGGGACGGATCTATCTTATCGACCAGTGGAATCTTAGCACGAATAGGAACTATTATCATTCGTCGATAAATTACTAGTTATACTTATTTAGTGTCTGTTAGCTTGGAACAGAACCCTTCCCCCGTAGTCCTGCTGCTATACTACTGAAGTTTAATCATATGAATTGTTTAAATTTGACAATTTTCTGCAGAAAACTGTATTATTCAGAAAATTTCAAATTCGATAATATTATAAACTGTCCGCAATTTTATTATTCGGGATTTTTATCTGATATTTGGTAATTTTTTTAATTTTCTATTTCGGATACTTCATTTTTCAGGAATTTAACAGTGTTGAGACATTTATTTTTCGGCATTTTTCAGTCGTCCCTATTTTTCAACAAGGAAATTTAATTATTTTCAAATCATACAATTTTGAAAGATTTGAAAATAATACCAGAACATTTTCAATGTTTCGATATAAAATTATCTTATTTCGAAAATATTTTAAACTATTCTAACATTATTTAATTTCTGTTAGTTAAATTAATTTTTTTTAATTTTCATTTTTTTAATTGAAAATTATTGCATCTTTTGAATCGTTAAAATTTTAAAGAGCAGAATTTGGAATACTTAATTTTGAAATGCTTGAAACTTGAAAATGTTTAATTTAAATATTTTTATTTTTCAAGATTTTAAAAGTTAAAGATGGAATGCCTTCAAAAATTTTTTGAATTTTTTTCATACTCTTTCGAAATATTTTAAAATTTCTAGAGGTCCTTTAAATGACTCTGATAATTTTTTTAATTCGTTAACAATGTTTCAAAAGATCCTAAATCTTTCAAAAATATATTCAGATCTTTTTTTAATCCTTTAAAAACATTTTGGATTCCGAACCATTATTTTTAAATAATTTTAAATCCCTCAAAAATTCTTTAAACTATTATCCATTGAAATATTTTTAAATCGTTGCAGTGCTTAAATTACTTGATTCTTTTAACTTATTATTTATGCTGCAACTTTATATATACAACAATAAATATCTGGCTACTTTATTATTAAAAACATAAAATTATAATAACAAAAAAAAGGAAAATATTAATTTGAAGGCAAGATTATATTATTTAAAAGAAATTATTGATGGGGCATATAAATTAAAAGTTATTGATTCTTGAGTATGTCATTTTATCAGTATCGTTATGTTATGTTTTTATTAAACATGGATCATGTATCTTCGTACGTCACAATCTTCAATTGTAAGTCAAAGATAAAAGATAGGTTTGAAGGAAGTTTGTTTTGTCTATGCAGATTTTGCAGTAGTTTTTTATTTTTTAAATTTATCCAACAACAAATTTGAAATTCAAAAATAAAAAATTAAATAAAGATCACATTTCTTAAAAATAAAACCAAAAAAGACACTCTCTTCAAATAATATCAAGCAGGCTACAGCAGTTACAAAACTTTTTGTATTTTTTATTAACAAATTAGTGAATGGAAGTGTTAGATTAAAATTTTAGTTTCCTACGTACTAGTTTACAAAGACAATAAATTAATTTAAAGATTATTATCAATAATTCCTTTTAAAATTAATTTCAAAACTGGATTCTACTTACTTGTAATTAAAACAGTCAATTTTTAGCCAAAACTTTTTGTTTGAGATTCTCGATATCCACGAACTTTTGAGTTCACATCAACATGTTTTAAGAGAATCTTGCATTTTATCCAAATCGTCTAGATTAAACAGCACCTAGTTCAATTTTCAACAAAAAAAAAAAAACATTCATTTTTTCAAGCATTCCAAAAATCCTGAATCTTTATAAAGACTTGCCCGAACTTAATTCCCTATTGCATGGAATAGTCGAAATTCAATTGTTCAAAATGTAATAAAATGTACGATTAAGAAAAGGAGACCGCCAATTCTGAATTCTGGTTTCTTTCGTCTTAAACTCCGTCTAGAGACTCGTCTCGAAATTCGTCTCGAAACTCGTCTCGAATCTTGTCTCGAGTCTAATATCAAATTTTCTCTTGTATTTTGTCACGAATCTCGTTAAAAGTACAAAAAACTCACAATTGACGGCTTCCTCTCGAAATATTCCATTTAAAAATATTTGTGCCCCTAATCAATTTTAATTTATTATGAAAATGTACAAAATATCGTAAACTAATTTGCTGACATGGTCATGCAACATTTTGTCTGGAATTAAAAAATAATCCGATTAATTCTTCTGTAGATTGAAGTATTAGATACAAGAGAAATGAAGCAGCTTTGGTCAACGTCTCTCTTGAGTTTTCCAAATTTCAATTTTAAACAAGTGTTTTTAATTTTAAAAAATTTTTCTTCTGAACATGTTTTTGCTATTGATAATTGTGACAATCATCTTAAAAGTTTTTCATTATTATACTCACTACAGCATATATGGAAGGCTTTTGAACAAATTACCTGGTCCGAAGATGATTCCTTTATTAGGAAACATTACCACTTTTATGGTCCCACCAAGTAAGTTGAATCCAGTTTTTCAATTAATTTTAAAAGGAATTATCGATAATAATCTTTAAATTAATTTATTGTCTTTGTAAACTAGTACGCAGGAAACTTGAATTTTAATCTAACACTTTTATTCATTAATTCGTTAATAAAGAATGCAAAAAGTTTTGTAAATGTTGTAGCCTGCTGGATATTATTTGAAAAGAGTGTCTTTTTTGGTTTGATTTTTAAGAAATGTGTTCGTTATTTATTTTTTCATTTTTAAATTTCAATTTCGTTTTCGGATAAATTAAAAAAATAAAACATGACTACAAAATCTGCATAGACAGAACAAACTTCGTTCAAACCTATCTTTGATCTTTGACTCATAATTGAAGATTGTGAAGTATCAAGATACATGATTCCTGTTTATTAAAAACATAACATAACGATGATGATAAAATGACATACTGAAGAATCAATAACTTTTAATTTGGACGCCCCATCAATAATATTATTTAAATAATGTAATCTTTTCTTGAAATCAATATTTTCCATTTATTTGTTATTATATTTGTATGTTTTTAATAATAAAGTAGCCGGCTACTTATTGTTGTATATATAACTTTGCAACATGAATAATAAGTTAAAAGAATCAACTATAATTCAAGGGTTGTAACAATTTAAAAAGATTTCAATGGATAATAGTTTAAAGAATTTCTGAGGGATTTAAAATTATTTAAAAATATTTGCTCGGAATCCAAAATGTTTTTAAAGGATAACAAAAAGATCTGCATATATTTTTGAAACATTTAAGGTCTTTTGAAACATGGTTAATGAATTTAAAAAATTATTAGAGTTATTTAAGAGACCTCTAGAAATTTAAAAACATTTCGAAAGAGTTTTAAAGATACAATAATATTCAATTCAAAACTTGATAGGTAAAAAAAATTAATTTAAATAATAGAAATTAAATGAAGTTAGAATAGTTTAAAATATTTTCGAAATTAAATAATTTTATATCGAAACATTGAAAATGTTCGGATAGTATAATAAAATTGCGGACAGTTTATAATATTATCGAATTTGAAATTTTCCGAATAATACAGTTTTCTACAGAAAATTGTCAAATTTAAACAATTTATATTATTAAACTTCAATAGTATAACAGCAGGACTTCGCGTGAAGGGTTCTGTTCCAAGCTAATAGACACTAAAAAAGTAACTAGTAATTAATCGACGGATGATAATAGTTCGTATTCGTGCTAAGATGCCCCTGGTCGGTAAGATAGATCCTTCCCTAATCTTAGCGCAGACATGAACCATTATCGTCTGTCGGTAAAAGACAAGTCGCTGGTTTACTGCCGTTTAGCTCAGAATAGAACCCTACCTTCTTAGCCCTGATGCAATACTACTATTATGAAATGAAATGTGTTCCATGCACTATAGCGCGCGTATAATAATGCTAGTTTTAAATAAACATTTTCATTTGAACTTTAGAACGTAATACGAAAAAACAACCAAAAATATTATCCACTTAACTGAGTATGGTTAACCCACTTTCCTGGAGTGAATATTTATCACCCAGATGATGCAGAGGTAAGTTGTAATTTTTAAGTTATAATAATATGTGCATAAATTATGATTAAATTTTGTAATTAAATATAATCAAGAATTACAGTCACCCTTATTTTTATATACAGATTTTATATTCTAGTATGATGCATATAGAGAAGAGCAAGATTTATAATTTACTTCATTTATGATTACAAACTGGTTTATTGGCAAGCACAGGTGAGAAAATTAAAAAAACTCGTTTGAAATTACTAAAGAATTTAGCCATTACTTTTTTTCGAAATTTTATTAAATCTACATAATTTTTAAACCATTTTTAAGTTGTGTGAAGCTTTCAAATATTTCTTATACATAGACTCATTTTTTCTAAAAATTTGTAATCCTGTAAAGTTAAACAATTTTGCATCAAAATCATTCACATTATATTCCAAAATTTTAAAAAATCATTTTTAAAACTGAAATTAATCTTTTAAAATAAAACCTAACTCATTAAAAATGTTTCTGTAAATCTTATTGTCGGTACTGACAATTATTTTTATTTTGCCAGTACCAATAGTTTTTGGAAGTAATTTCATTTTTCTCGCTTCCATAAAATGTGAAAAAGTTTGGAAACTATAGGGTCGTATTAAAATGTTAAGAACAGAATTATTTCCTAAATTCTATTGTCATCTAAAAAAAAAATTTCGGACAAAAATAAAAAAGAGAAAAGAAAAATGAGAAGGCATCCAACCACATCCCCTTCCTTCTCTTTTTCTTTCTTTCGTCTTTTTTATTTTTATTATCATCCAATTACAATAAAATAACAATAAAAATTCATATTAAAATAAATAATAATAATAATAAAACAGTCAAATCGGCTGATAACGAAGAGGAGAGGGACTAAGTAGAACACCAAAACCCATAAATGAAAAATGGAGAATATATTAAAGATTTTGAAACGCTTGTCGCTTCTCGAGGATAGTCGGGGCGCCCCTGGAGCCACAGCTGGGGACTACAGCATGCGGGACGGTGGCGATGGTGAGCTGCGAGATGGTCTGGCGATCTCACTGATGAAACAACTGGCCAGCAAGAACATCTGGCAAAGCAGAGGTTCAGCAACCAAAAAAGCGACGAAAATGGACATGCCATATGAACAGAGATATTATGCGCGTTTATTTTTTGGCAGAGAAATGTGGGCAAAGTGTGAGAAGAGAATATCATAGACTCTTCTCACTTTAATACCCAGAGCTAGCCACAAAAATAAATGAGCAGAATCTGGCAGATCAATAACGCTCAATATCTGTAAACAGACTGCTTTCGGCTGTTGAAATAACTGCAATCAAAATGGAAGTGCAACTGCAGCTTCCTATTGATGAACTCGCCGTGGAAGACATGGACAACGAAGATTTGATTGAAGCTGAAGGCATAGATCTCAGAAAAACTACAGCACCTGGAAAGGAATTTTGGTCATGCTTTACTAGAGTTCAGATATATAGAACCAACACTAAAGCATTCTCTGTCCAAATTGAATATCACAAATGATCTGCGTGCACTAATAGTACATCTCGACAGCCAGGTTTTACCTACATATTTGAACGTAGCACAAACTGTGTTAGAGGTGCAAACTCTTGTATACTGTGCAGCTGTGGCAACCGTTAGAACGTTGGGCCGGAAAACTAGGCCTGCAAATGCAGTTTTTGTCCCAGAAAGAGATTAAGATCCACCATGGAAGATCAGGTTAGCTATGGATGTCAGAAAAGTAAGGTGCAAATTGGGTCCATTAACTCAATATAAAAAAGGAATAAGAACCAGAAAGCTGATGAACCATGTTACTAAAATCATCCACCCTCGGCACATCGAGACATTAACAGCAGCAATATTGGTTGAAATTTTAGACTCTCAACGACAGAGACTTGATGTTCTTACTGCCAGATTGCGTCGGTACAAGAAAAATAATGCACGAAGGGAACAAAATCAAAACTTTTAGACAGATGAAAGAAGGTTCTATCGTGAACTGAGAGTAAAGCCAAATAACCACCAAGGCACCGAAGTCCCTCAATTGGAAGATATGACTAACTACTGGTCGGGTGTTTGGGGAAAAATGAACAGATCCAATTTGGACGCTGCGTGGTTCAAACTGGAGGGAGCAAGGGCAAACAATAGCCCTGAAATGCATCTGACAAACATCACAGATTTAGATGTTTCAGCGGTCTTAAAAAGGGCACGTAATTGGAAAGCTCCAGGTCCGGGCATGGTGCACAACTTCTGGTACAAGTACCTGACGAGTGTGCATCTTGCGTTGGCAAGGTGTTTTCAGAAGATCATTGAACACCCAGCTCTGATGCCAGGTTTTATGCTCCAAAATACTATGTATATGATACCAAAAAAACCAGACACTCAAAATCCTTCTGACATTCGACCGATAGCCTGTCTTCCAACAATTTATAAATGTCTTACAGCTATCCTTGCAGATAAGGTATATTTTCATTGCGACGAGAATGCTATTCTTACAGAAGAACAAGATGGATATTGTAAAAACTCGCGAGGCTGTAAGAATCTAGTCACTATAGACGCTGTTGTCATGACTCAAGCTCGTAAGCATCAAAGAAACTTACACATGGCATACATTGACTACAAGCAAGCGTTTCCTTCCGTGCCGCATGACTATTTGCTTGAAGTCTTAAGACTGTACAAAATCTGTCCATGCCTTATTAACTTTCTAAGTCATGCGATGAGGTTCTGGGGTACAAGAATCAAGCATTTTGATCATTGACAACCAAGGATAACTAGATCAATACGTTTTACGACGGGTACATTTTAAGGAGAGTCCTTCAGCGCACTATGGTTCTGTTTAGCGTTGTATCCATTGAGCAAAACACTAAACAGCATTTCTCATGGGTTCTGAATTCATGATAATAAACATGGTCATCAAGTGACCCATCTTCTTTACATGGATGACCTGAAGCTATACGCTAGTTCAGGCCAGAAACTGCAGCAAGTGATCGGTGTCATAGTGCATTTAATCAGAGGGGAATTAGGGACCGCAGAGTTAGAGAACGAGTTCAAAAATGACATCGAGGCAATGGCTGCAGGCGTATCATATAAATATCTGGGTATTCTTGACTCTAAGGATATTCAACATACGATAGTTAAGACAAGCCTAACGACTGCCTTCACTACGAGACTCAGATTAATTATGAAGAGTTTTTTCAACTCGGCAAACAAAATCAGGGCGATCAACACATATGCCATCCCTGTCCTCACATACTCCTTCGGGCTCATAAAATGGTCTAACACCGACCTTGAAAAGTTAAACAGAATTGTTTGCGTAGAATTGACGAAGCACCGAATGCACCACAGAAATTCAGCGATTGAAAGGGTAGTTGTACCACGACATTTAGGTGGTAGGGGCGTTGTAGATTAGGCTGGGGCGAAAAACCAACATTGTGCGTCCAGAAAACGCCTGCGTGCGGAAAAGTGTCTCAGTCCAATCCAAAACTCAGCGCACTTTGAAATCGGATAATATCTTCAGTCTGTTCTTTGAGGGTGAAATCTCGAAATTTCACTAAAAAACACTAAAATTTAAGGTTTTGCAAAAATGGGCTTAATATCGATACCGATGCCTTCCAAGGGTGACTTTCCGATGAAAAGTCACCAGAGGGTACTTAGAGGTTCGTACCGAATCGCCAAAGTCACCTCATGCCAATCCTCATGGAGGGGGAAATGGCTCAAAATTGCGTATTTTCGAGTAAAACGCTTAAATAATTGTGCGGTCCTTGGGTCATGTCTGTCTACGAGCACACGAGCGTCTGTGCCACCTCTACACTGAAGCTGGACCCCCCCCCCGTTCGCCAGTCTCCTTCTCCCCTCCCCCTCCCTCTGGTCGAGCGTTGTCGAGACTTGTCAGAACCTGTCAATGGCTCGTACTGTCGCCTCACGCCTAATGTTCGTTTACTCGCAGATGCTAGTTGACGTTGTCGTTATAGTTTCTTCTTCTTGTTGTCTCATCGTTGGTTCTTTTGGTGGTAGAGATTCTGGTTCTGCCTGCACTCCCCTCTGGTGTTTATGCCACAGCATGTCGAAATTCGCAAAGAGAAACTTTGTGCAGTGCCCTATATTTGGTCCTCCAAAAGATTTTGGTCCCAACATTTTGCCAACAAGGACTGACGTTCTGCGATGTTGTCAGGAGGTTCGAAGGCAAAAGGGCTGTCTTTTAAAAAAAGACAAGGAGCCTTCGTTTGGAGACATTGCCGACGAAGTCCGTTCCAAACTAATAGTTATTTGGGAATCTGCTTCTATCCCAACGGTCTCAGAGCAGCGCATTAAGTAATGTCTCACAAATCTTCATAAAATATACACTACGTTGAAAAATTCATTGAAGAGTAAAACAACTTCTCAAAGTAATAATGATGAGAAAATTGCCGCCTTTAAAGAGTACTGCTCTGAATTATTTAACATAGCCGCTTGTAAGTGCGTTGACTTGTCTAGGTGCTCCTGAAGTAGATGTCTCTGAAACAAAAAGAATACATAAGAGAGCAGAACGTAATGCAAAAAGAGGCAAACTTGAACGGGGAGAGAGTGGGGAAAGCGTTCCTACTGCATCGGCCTCCACATCTTCCTCTACGATTGATATGGATATAGATTTAGATTCCTTCTTTGAGGAAGGTGAAGGTGATAATCCTGCTCCTGAAATTAAGGTAAAGGTTGATGCTTCTACCGATGATGACGATTTTCACGACATACCACGCAGACTTGTGCAGAGAAAATCATCGCAGGCCAGACGGATTTAATAACGAGGAACACATATCTTTGGTGGCCGAACCAGGTTCTAAATACGTAGGCCATGTCGTCACACCATCGAACCATGCCCAAGATAAGTGTGATTCTATTTATAATTACGTAACAACAGAACTGAATGAAGGCTTCGATGCAGTGGTAGTCGTGGGCTGTGACGGTACAAATACGAATACGGGCTGGAAGGGAGGAATTATTCGTCTACTAGAGGAACGACTTGATCGTCCCTTGCAATGGGTTGTCTGTCTATTACATTTCAATGAGCTACCGTTCAGAAGTCTTTTCGTATTTATTGACGGACCTACCTCTGGTCCGAAAAATACTCAGGGCCAATAGGGGGGCAACTTCCAACTTGGGAGACCCTCGATGTTGTAAAGTTTAAACAAGTTGAGTGTGACTTACCTGAGATTGAGCCCACTGATCTCAGCTCAGATCAAAGGTATCTTTATGAGATATCAGATGGCATACGGTTCGGAGCGTGCTCTCCTGAGCTGGTCTCCCGGAAGATAGGCCCGATCCACATGGCTCGCTGGCTAACAACTGCAAATAGAATTCTGAGATTATACATATCAACAAAAAGACCCACAAACTGTAAGTATTGGTTCAATACTTACTCACAGTATACGTACCTCAGTGGTTCCACATCAGACGGGATAAGTCTATCGCTGATGTGAGTCGGCACCTCTTCCAAGCAATCAAATTGTCAAGGTTTCTTCCTCTGAAGTACCGAAATGTGGTAAACACTTCAATTCAGACAAACGGCTTCTCTGCCATGCCAGAAAATATACTTCTTGGAATGGTAACCGACTCTAGGCTTACCGTTCGCCAAGACGTACTCACCAAAATCCTGGAAGCAAAGCATAAGCAACAGACAACTGTTAGATACAATATTGTGCAAAAATTAATTTTGGAGCTAATGATTACACAGAAATGATTGATTGGGAACAGACATATGTTTCACTTACCGTACATCCAGTTTTAATTTCTATAATCGACATTGCTTGTCCGCTTAACCGAAATTTGCACTTAACCTATACAACCAAGATCCACAAGTATAGCGAGTTAAGGCATGAAGTAAAGACCATATGGAGGAATGTGAATCATGCATTTATTCATCCCATTGTGATTTCGGCTACAGGCAATGTGCACGCAAGCTACACTGAACATCTTGAACATTTAGGAGTCAGTAGGGTATTGGTAGCAGCTCAGAAGGCGGTTTTATTAAACACCTGTCGCATTGTAAGAAACTTTCTGGATCATCAGGAAGCGAGCGACTAAAAACCAGTGGAGTGGCGAATGGTAGCTCTAAAAAAGCATCCAGAGGTGACTGTTGTCACCTCCAACGCTCGTATTAAATTATTTGAATTAACTTATAACATTCTAATCTCATCAGTCACTTTACTTAGTCCGTGGCTATGATGTATAACCGGGTTTACCCGAGTAAAAGTTTAATAAAAACACTGGAATAATTTTGACTGTGTAGAGTAGACTGCGTATAAATTCAAATACAAATATAACTTGTATTATTGTACTATTGCATTATCATATATATATATATATTATATTATTGTAATACGAGTATATATTGTGTGTGTATAAATTTTATTTTAAATACAAATATATTTTCTTTTACGCCAATGAGAGATATGAATTTTTTAAATGAAACTTTGAAACAATACTGAACCCGGCTCTTTCGTAGCTCTTGTGAAAATCTTGGGAATGTATAGAAACATTCTATTTTTTTAAATATTTTCATATCTATTTTAAAATCCCTTGAATTCCCATAAAAATCCTTTGAAATCTTTAACGTTCCCTAAGTTTCTTGGACTTATTAAAAATACCCTATGAATCTTTTAAATTGTATGAAATGCTTGAAAATATTTGTAAGGTTTATCGACAAATCGAAATTAAAATTGACCAAATAAACTGGCAATGACGTCATTATTAATCATTTAACCCATTAAGTCCCAGCCGGACACATTTTAAACATTTTTTCAATTGCTCTATACACTATCAAAACGATTCTAAAGAAAATTGAGAATCCGATGTGAAATTGTCTGAAATTTCGATTTATGTGAGCAGAATTTTAAAAAAATGCATTTTGAAAAAATTATGGTTGTTTAGTTTAACAAAAAACGTGGTTTTCAAACCAAAAAAAAATTTCCTTCAAATATTTTCGGATCGAAAGCATTGGAGATTTCTATAATTTGTGGATTCTTTGCCATCACCCGTGTGGAAATAACCCCATTTGTCCCTATTACAAGTCGGGCACTAATCGGGGGCTAGTCGGGTTATTAATTTTAACAAAGTACCCAGTCGGGGACTAATCGAGAACTAGTTGAGCTTTTTGTTTTCAAAATTTCAGTCGGGGCCTGGTGGGTGGTTGGTCACGGGCTAGTCGGGCCTTTTTGTTCACTAATTTCCGTGCGGGTAATTTTCAGGCTCTGGTCGAGAGCTAGTGGGGCTCTAGTCGGGTTATTCTTATGTTTGAGTATTCGGCGAGGTTTTATCAAATGAGGTAATATCTAAAAAAGCGTAATGATTTTTTTATACTAAACACTAAGAATATATTTAACAATAATTTTAAAACGTTTTTTGGAGAAAAGATTTATTAATGTTAAATTCATCTCGAATATACTTAATAAATAATTATTAAGTTCATAATTTTGTACGAAAATCAACTTTTTATTTTAAAAAACGATCAAAATCTTCAAAAAGACGTAATCTTATTTTTCTGTAGTATTTTTTAGAAAATTGCGAATTTCTAGGAACATTTATAAATACCTTTGTATGAAATCTTAAGAAAATCTATATTGGAAAAGATACATAGATGCAGGTGCAAAGTCGGTAAGGCCGGTTTTTGGCCTAATTTATTTTTGGACCAAAAAATCTGAAAAAATCATGGTAGTATCTTATAAGTATCCTGAGTCGATTGCACGCTAAACGGACTACCCTCCACCCCCCAGCCACCCCTACAAATATAGGAAACACCACTACCCACCAACTGTATTTTCGAGAGATTTGACACTCTTAAACATGTATTCTGAGGTTAGCTCGGGTTTTCCATGGTTTTCGGGGTAGCCGAATACAAATCTGGCGTCCTTTGACTTTTATCGCGTCAGGTTCAAGGTCATTGGAAGGTCAAATCGAGAGTAAACGGTAAAAAAATCCAAAAAAATACGTTACAGGTTTTTGGAGTCGCTAATTACGAATCTGGCATCCGTTGAACTGTATCGCTTCAGGTTAAAGGTCATTTGAAGGTCATTTAAAGGTCAAATCAAGAAAAAACAGTAAACATTTTTTTTTAAATATGTTATAGGTTTTTAGGGTCGCTGATTATGAACCTGGTGTCCGCTGACCTTTATCGCGTCAGATTCAAGGTCATATTTTTTCAGCGTTTTCTCTCGATTTGACCTTCCCATGACCTTG
>NC_046666.1:3091995-3106166 GCF_010883055.1 Belonocnema kinseyi | reverse complement strand
GGTTCATAATCAGCGACCCCAAAAACCTATAACATATTTTTTTTTAATTTTTTTACCGTTTTTTCTCGATTTGACCTTCAAATGACCTTCAAAAGACCTTGAACTTGAAGCGATAGAGTTCAACGGATGCCAGATTCGTAATTAGCGACTCCAAAAACCTATAACGTATTTTTTTGGATTTTTTTACCGTTTACTCTCGATTTGACCTTCCAATGACCTTGAACCTGACGCGATAAAAGTCAAAGGACGCCAGATTTGTATTCGGCGACCCCGAAAACCATAGTAAACCCGAGCTAACCTCAGAATACATGTTTAAGAGTGTCAAATCTCTCGAAAATACAGTTGGTGGGTAGTGGTGCAATCGACTCGGGATACTTATAAGATACTACCATGATTTTTTCAGATTTTTTGGTCCAAAAATAAATTAGGCCAAAAACCGGCCTTCCCGACCCTGCCCCTTTGTACAGATGCTTATTTTTAAATTGATCTGAAAGGTTTGCCATACTTAAATAAAGTCTAATCCTTCATGTAAGTGAAATTGGAAAGAGAAAAAGTTTTTGATTAATCAGTGAAGAGCAGTATCCTAGTATTAAACTATTAAGCACGGTACAGTTAAAATTTCGCTACCACCGTCATTTGAGTCTTACGGTTCTGGACTGGTAGCTTTAAAGAAAATCCGCAAGGGCGCGACGTGCCACCTCTCGCTCAACAGAAATGACGCGTCGAGTATTTAAGACAGCAGTCCACACGTAACAAAGCATAATTACCTGGAGCAGAGACTACCGTGACCAACATGGCTGTTTTTACAGAGCGAAGCTCTTCCATTGCTGCCTTCCAGCTGAAGTTTTTTTTTAAATTAATATTCGACAAATTTCGGGGAATTTTATTTACATAAATTTATCCATTTTTAAGCGTGGGATATGTTCCCCATTAAATCTTGGGTAAATTTGAGCACTTTTAAATATTTCAAACAAGTTTATGGATATTTCCGTAAACCGTCACCTGACTAGCCCCCGACTAATCTACCGTGACGCTACTGGTCGGGGGCTAGTCAGATGACCCGACCGGCCCCCGACTTTAAACGGGGTCGAATGGTCGGGAACCAGACTAGTTCCCCATTTGAATTTCTACACGAGCATGGACCCTAACCTTCAAAATATGCTGGTAGATTAAAAAAACATGGCGGCACCAAATATGGCGGCTTGAAATGAAAAATTTTTGTATGAAGATTGTACTTTCTAGAACAATTTTATTTCTATTTCCATGAAAATGTATGCCAGAAGGTTTTTCGGGTCGCTGATTATGAATATGATATCAGATTTTCAAAATTCACGATGGCGGATCCAATATTTTTAAATTCTGATAACATATTCGTAATCAGCGATTCAAACAATACCGTAGCAACAATGTTCATGAAAATTTAACAATTAAAAAAAAATGTTGGCCGCTATTTTGGATCCGCCAACTTGGATTTTAAAATCTGATGTCATATTCGTCAGCCCCATGCGTCGCCCCTACTTTTCTGTTTTCTTACGATCCGGAGGGGAATTGTCGGTTAAACTAATCCAACAGATGGCGCCACAAAAAGTAGGTCTGTCTTTTTCATTGAATTGCATTAAGAAAAAGCAAAAATAATTTAAAACTTGATGCTGTTTGAAAATAAACAAAAAAGAATAGATGAAAAAATAATTCTAACTATTACTAATTATTTAAAAAAAGAAAAAGTCATGAAAATATGTAGTTTAATATGAATAAAATTTAATTTTGAGACACACTTGGACACCAGTTCGAACTTTATATTTTTGTGATTTATTTTGCTCATATTATTGATTTTATTATTTTTTAAAGTTAAACAAAATTATGTTTTGTCAAAATTATTAATGTAGCTAATGAAAAAATTAATAATATTAAAGACTTTAATGACAAAAATATTTAAAATATATACATGATCAGAAGAATGAATAACAAATATATGACGTATATTGTATATTAAGGGAATAATTTGGTAACAAGTTAATGAAAAGACTAATAAATGAGAAAGTGGATTTAATATTATTTAATATAATGTATATATTTATTTAAATTGAACCGAATATCATATATACATTTATACAGTGCAATCATTTATTTATTGCTTAATCGTGAAAGCTTTTTTCTCGCTGCATTGAACCCCTAATAATTTTATTAAAAATTTCTTATTTAAAGGAGATTTTGAATTAAATAGTTAATTATATTATTGTAAACTTCATTTTTAACATGAAGAGACTATAAACTATTAAACTCTATAAATAAACGTGTCGTACTCATGACAGAATGTAGGAGGAAATTAACTTTTTCCTTTCAGCTTGACGCTCCGAACTTTTGTCTTCTCTATTTGTTTATTAATCATTTTTCTATTCAAAGCATGGAAAAATGAAAATTTTGTACATAACAATTTTTTAAGATTTGATAACTGTTCAGGAAAACTTTATATTGTCTAAAATTAATGTTTAGGGACTCATAAAATACAAATGATTTATTATTAATTTAATTTAATATTTAAATTATTAATAATAATTTGTTTATGATTCCATTTATTTGTTGGAAACAAATTTGATAAAGAAATTAACAAATAGTGTTATTATCGGTAAAAGTTTTTGGTGCTAAAAGTGCTGCACATTCATGTAGGAATTACGTTTAATAACAAGAATAATTCAAAAGTTTATAAAAACTATTGTTATAAGCAATTCTTGTGGCGAATTACTGCTAGTCACAAAAATATGTGAGAAGTTAACAATAAACCATTTTTATGAATAATTCTCGTGACAAATATTCAAATGTAAGGTTTTATCAAAATTTTTATTTTCTTTAATCGCTACAATGGCTACGGATATTCCTAAAAAAAGTATCTTTGATCATATTTAGTGGAATATAACAACTTACATGTTTATAAACAATTTACATAAAAAATGTCCCAATTTGATAAAACCTCAAGTTTAAATATTTTGTCACAAAAATTGTTTATAACAGTGGTTATTGTTAATCTTTCTAATATTTTTGTGACTAGCAGACATTCATCTAATAGCTTAAAACATTTCCAATGCAAGAAAATTTCTATGCGAAAAGGCAAACATTTTCAATTTGTTTAAAAAAATGTAAATTGTTACATTTTATCAAATATTATTAAATATTTATTATTTTAAGGAATACCTTAAGTCGTTCTGGCCATTGAAGGAAATTATAATTTGAAAAATCTCAAATTCTAATATTTTGACACAAAAATTGTTTATCACAGTGGTTATTATAAACTTTTAAATTATTTTTGTTATTAAGTGTCATTCCTATATTAATGGTAAGCACTTTTAGCCAAAAAATTTTTTTCTCCGATAATAAGACTTGGTTCATACTTTGACTGGAAGAATTATTAATAAAAAAATAGAGGAGACAAAATTTCCGAGAGTCAAGATCTATAGAATTTAATGATCTTTAATTTAAAACACAAAAATTCAAAATCGCAAGAAAATTGAAGGCTCTAGACATTTTTGAATGAAAAAAGTGCATTGTCTCCAACTGTGCGCCATGAGTACAGTACGTTTGTTTATAGATTTTAATAGCTTATAGTCTGTCTATTTTAGAAATAAGGTTTGCAATAATATAATTAACTATTTAATTCAAAATCTCCTTTAAATTAAAATTTTTAAATAAAATTATTAGGGGCTGAATGCAGCGAGAAAAAAGCTTTCAAAATTAAGAAACAAATAAATTATTGAACTGTATAAATGTATATATGATGTTGGATTTAATTCCTTCAAAACTTGAAATTTTAAAGATTTTCAAGGAACAAAGATTCTTTACTTTGCAACTTAAGCAGTAGTCTTACATATTGTAATTATTATTATATTTATATTGGATATAAGTAATATATTTTTCATTAATTCTTCTGATCATGTATATGTTTTAAATATTTTTGTTATTGAGGTCTTAAATATTATTCATTTTTTCATTAGCTACATTAATAATTTCAACAATAAATAATTTTGTTTAACTTTAACAAATAATAAAATCAATAATATGAGCAAAATAAATCACAAAAATATCAAGTTCGAACTGATTTCAAAATGTATCTCTAAGTTAAATTTTATTCATATTTAACTACATATTTTCATGACTTTTTCTTTTTTTTAATAATTAGTAATAGTTAGACTTATTTTTTCATCTATTTTTTTTTGTTTATTTGCAAACAGCATAAAGTTTGTATTTTTTTTTTGCTTTTTCTTAATGCAATTCAATAAAAAAGACAGACCTACTTTTTGTGGTGCCATCTGTTGGCTTAGTTTGACCGACATTTCCCCTCCAGATCGTAAGAAAACTACTCCTACATACACATACACGGCCGAGGCAGGGGGCTGTATTCGCAATCAGCGACGCAAAAATCCTTCTTGCATACATTTTCATGGAAATAGAAGTAAAATTGTTGTTCAAAAAATTACAATTTTATACACAAATTTTTTATTTCAAGTCACTATATGTGTTTCCGGTCTTTTGTTAAAACTCTTTCGTTAAAACTCTTTCGTTAAACCTCTTTCGTTAAAACTCTTTCGGTTACTTTTCGGTTAATTTTATATATATATATATAATTTTTTTTTTTTAAACCTACTTGTATATTTTGAAGGTTAGGGTTTGCAGACGCAAAAAATCCACAAATCCAAAAAATCCAGATTCTTTCGATCCGAAAATATTAATAGAAATTTTTTATTATATTTAATAATTATGCAATTTGTAGTCGAAATATGGGAACCGAATTTGAGATTGGAAGATAAGGCTTCATATATCATTAAATAAATTATAAATTCTTAAAAATAATTTTTCATAAATATCAGATTTATTACACAATAACCGCGATCAAGGCATAGTACTTTATAATAATCGTAATTTCTTCAAATCTCCAGACATATCTCTGACCTTTCTTTAAAGGTTAGTAATTAATGAATAAATGAAAATGAAACTAACGATCAAATGATTAACATATGCAGAAGCTTGTATATACTCTGCCAGACAGGAATGAATAAACAAAAACGATTAAATAAAAACTTTTTTATTATTAAAAAAATTAACGCATTGTAATTCAGGGTGGTCGTTTTAAACGAAGAAAAAATACCCGCTCATTTCCCGGTTCGCAAACATTTTTCACGGTTAATAAGCTTATACAATTTGAACTCTAAAGTTGAAAATTTTTTGCATTTGCACTAATAAAAAATATACTACAAATCAAAGCACTCAAAATGGAAATCTTGAATTTTAAACTTTTGAAATTGTAGTTTTTTAATCAAACAATTTTTCATTCAATTGATAAATAATTTACACGTAAAAAATGGAAGGTACTAATACTTTTCGAATGAATAATTTTTAATGAAATTTGGATAAACTGCAATATTGAGAATTTTTAACCTTTTTTAAAAATTATTGAGTTCAAAGATTCAGATTCAGTTCTATAAATATAAATCCACATTATTATTTTTAACTCTCTGAATTACATAATCAATTAACTTCAAAATTTCCAAAATTACATTATTTTTTACAATTTTAGGATAGAAACGTTAACAATTGAAAACTTACATTTTTTTAAACTGAAGACTTCTTAAATTAAAAATTAAATTATTTTCATCTTAAGTAGTTTAAACATACTTGAAAAGCTTCAAATTTTTATTTAAAAATCTTGAGAGAACTACTAAATGTCTTTTGAAATTAATAGAGTTTTTTCTACAAGTTTTAAAAAATTCTGCAAAATCTTATTGAATATTCTTTTTAAATAATATTCCAAAATGAAAAATTATTTTTAAATTTCCTAGGAATCTTACGAAAATGTTTTTATTCTTTTTAAGCCTTTCACAATTCTTAAAAACTTTCTAATTTTTTTTTTTAATCTGCAAAAATTGACATTTTCTTTTAAATTAGGCTGTGGCTATTTGCACCGAAATTTCGGTACAAATAGCCGATTTTTTTTACAAACTTTATTTAAATTATTTGAAATCATTTCAATTTTTAAAATAATTTTGAATCTTTTTAAAACTTCTAAATACCTTTAAAATTACTAAACTTTTTTGTTGGAAATAATAAGTGTTCAATTGCTATTTAAACACCAAAATTAAAAAATTCTTCGAAATTTTTACAGTTCAAGGTTTTCTATGTCAAACAATTCAGTTTCAAATTGTTTAATTTTAAATATTCGGTTTGATTTTATTCATCCTAAATAAACAGTAAAATATTGCTAAAGATTAAATAATTATTCTTTTTCTTAATGACAAAATTTGAAATTACATTGATTAAAATTTAAATATTTTAGACTGAACTAATATTTTTAATTTAGTATAAGCATTTATTTACAAAATACATTATTATGAAGTAATTTTTAAATTAAAAATAGTTTACAAAGTATCAATCGTATTTGTGCATTTTTTAATTAATAAGATTTTTTAATTGAAACAGTTTAATATTTAACCATAAAATCTGAACATTTTTATTTTGTACCGATTTATAATCGCTTTGACAAATAAATTGTTTTCCCCTTTTAAAAATAATTTATTTATATTTTCAGTTGATAAAAAAATATTTTTATCAAAAATTTGCGACTTCGAATGCTTTTAATTTTTAATTAGTTAAGTCTTGAAGACTTTTTTTATTAAACATTTTAGATAAAACATTTTAGATAAGACATTTTAGATAAAAATCTAAAATGGAAAATTTTGTAAGTAGATTTTCAAATTGCACACTGTAGACTGAATGATGTCATAATTGAAAAAATAAAAATTGAACTAATTATTTTTTAAACTTTTGAAATCGAACTAGGACAGATTTTTCTTCTAAATATTTGTAAACTTCCCGGTCTCAGAAAATTCCCGGTCATTGCCTGGTTTTCCCAGTCTAGTTTTAATATAGAATCCCAAAAAAACAGTTAAAATTATTTCTCTTTATAAGACCATTTCAACTATAATTACATTCTCAACATAATGGGAAGGTATTGTTTTCACCTGAAAACTGACTTTTGCGGATTTCTTTGAATCTCCACGATTCGAGAACACTGAATCCGAAAACCCCTGTTTTACGTGATGAGAATGTACTTGTTAAAGCCGAAAGAGTTTTAACGAAAGAGTTTTAACAAAAGAGAATTCACCATCACAAAAATACAGTTGTCGATCCTTTGACATTTAGTTAAAAAAATTCTGTGCGCAAATGTAGGGAAAGTAAAAAGACCGAGCGCAAAGCGCCAGAACCAACAGACTTGCGAGCGGAAACACGTGATTTTTAAAAAATTATTATTTCTCGAAAATTAAAAGTACTCACAAAAAGGTTTACATATTATCAGGAGGAAAATTAAAAACATAGTTTGAAGAAGAGCACTCTCAGCTTTCGAATCATGACTAATTATCTTATAATTTTGCTTTATGATTGTACACATTGCGAACACCTCCCGCAAAGGGGGATTTCCCTCCATCAGTTCCCTCTAGTTTCACATTTATTGAAACAGAAATGACAGTTAAAAGCAATAATCTTATCGCAAATTAAAATACATTTTAAGGAAGTAGGGGGCTCGTCTTGTAAACAAGTCATCGTTCATACATATTTTTAAATATCTCTAATAAATTAGAAGCGAGAGCAGTTGATTTTCAGACGTTGCGCTATCAACATTACCTGCTGGCTTTGCTCTCAGCGAAAAACAATCCAAGCTTACATTTTAGTTTGCTGTTTTTAAACGATCCTTTTTTTTTTAATCTAGTCACTTTTCAAATATTTTAGTATACCATTTTTCAATTACAAAATGATACTCATTTTAGTGTTCCTTGTAGTAGCTTTAGGGGTTTTTCACTATCTTGTTCATTACGATAGAAGAGGGCAACTCGTCAACAAATTACCGGGACCAAGAACCCTTCCCATTTTTGGAAATGTTTTGAGCTTCTTAGTTCCACAAAGTAAGAACATTTCCAACTGAATTTCACATTTTTTACCTAAGTTTTGCTATTTTTCAATTTTGAGTAACTTGATCAGTATTAATTTTTATTAAAACAAAAAAAAACGATGGAATTTCAAGAAACATTGATACAAATTACTGGTGGAAGAAATTATAAACTGTCTCAAAATCAATAAAAATATATGATTTTATAATTTGATTACATTTAATCGCAGAACAATTGTGGCATGTGAAGAGAAAACTAAATCAAGACTACTACCCAATATACAGGACTTGGAATTTTGGATCACCTTTCATCCACATTTGTCATCCTGACGATGCAGAAGTAAGAATTTGTTTCCTTTAAATTTACCCTTTTTTATTATAAATAAGGAATACTTTAAACCATAAAATTCATAAAAAAGGCAATGTTTTAATACAGAGTGAAATTTTTTTAATAAACAATAAAGATAACATTGTTTATTAACTTATTCAATAATTAATTAATTAAATTAATGAGTATTGATAATTTATAAATAATGAAAATAATATTAACAAGTTTTTATAATTGTAGTAATTATTAGGCCCTTTTGAAATTAAACAAATTGTAATTAAAATCTGATCGATGTTGCTTAAATCTAAACAAATTTTATTTCATATCAATATTTTTTTGTAACATTCCCTGAATTGCAAGAAATGTTATGAAAACAGTTTTTTCTTTACATTTCCCAAAAAGCAAAATATTTTATTCAACTGTTTTTTTTAAATTTTAGAATTAATTAGGCCCTTTTAAATTAAAAATATATAATCAAATTTAAAGTACCTTAATTAATGGGAAATTGGTTTTAATTTAAGACCTCATTATCTGAATTTAAGAATTGAATCTTAAGCTTAGCCAAAATCGGATAAATTTTGCTTAAATATAGACAAATTTTATTTTATTGTATGCAAACAGTTTTTTTCACATTTCCTGAAAAGAAAGACATTTTATTCCAATGTTTTTTTATTTTAGTAATAATTAGGCCTTTTTAACTTAGCAATGTCGCATTAAATCTAAAGCTCCTGGATTTAAGAAAAATTAGTATAAATTTAAGACCTCATTATCTGAATTTCAGAATTTTCTCTTAAATTCAGTCAAATGTTATTTAAAGTCAGATCAAGTTTAGTTAAATCTAGCAAAATTTTATTTTATTTGATCAAGACAGTTTTGTAACATTCCCTGGAACGTAAGAAATTTTATTTAAATATGATTTTTGCTTTTGGTAATCATTTTACTCTTTTTAAATAAGCAATACCTAATTAAATCTAAAGTGCCTAGATTTAAGAAAAATTAATTTAAATTTAAGACCTTATTATCTGAATTTCAAAAATGACTCTTAAATTCATACAAGGTGTACTTAAACTCAGATCTATTTTACTTGAATCTAGACAAATTTTATTTTATGTAAAGATTTTTTTTAACGTTGCATGAAAAGCAAGAAATTTTATTAATTTTTTTTTTTTCTATATTATTAACTATTAAATCCTTTTTAAGTTCGCGGTACTTAATCCAATCTAGAGTGCCTGAATTTAACAAAAATTAATTTTAATTTAACACCTTATTAATTGAATTTCAGGAATGTCTTTTATATTCAGCCAAATTTTACTTAAAGTCAGATCAAATTTGCTTAAATCCAGACAAATTTTATTTTATTGTATGATAACAGTTTCTTAACATTCCCTGAAAATCAAGACATTTTATACAAATGTTTTTTGATGTCAGTAATAATTAAGTCTGTTTAAATTAGCAATACATAATTAAATCTAAAGTGCCTGGATTTATGATAAATTGGTTTTAATTTAAGACCTCATTATCTGAATTTAAGAATTGAATCTTAAGCTTATCAAAATTTTATTTCAAATCAGATAAATTTTGCTTAAATATAAACAAATTTTATTTTATTGTATGCAAACATTTTTTTTCACATTTCCTGAAAAGAGAGACATTTTATTCCAATGTTTTTTTATTTTAGTAATAATTAGGCCTTTTTAAATTAACAATGTCGCATTAAATCTAAAGCTTCTGGATTTAAGAAAAATTAGTATAAATTTAAGACCTCATTATCTGAATTTCAGAATTTTCTCTTAAATTCAGTCAAATGTTATTTAAAGTCACAACAAGTCAGCTTAAATCTAGGCAAATTTTATTTTATTTAATGCCGACAATTTTGTAACATTCCCTGGAAAGTAAGAAATTTTATTTAAATATGTTTTTTGCTTTTAGTAACTAACATGTTATTGCAGCCTTTTTAAATTAGCAATAACTGATTCAATCTAAAGTGCCTAGATTTAAGAAAAATTATTTTAAATTTAAGACCTTATCTGAATTTAAGGATTGGCTCTTAAATTTACCCAAATTTTACTTAAAAGTCACATTATTTTTGCTTAAGTCTGCAGTAAATTAATGTTTAGAATACTCGAAATTTGAATTTGAACCAAATTTGTCTCAAAACTAAATTTAAGATCTTATTATCTGACTTTAAGACTGGAATCTTAAATTAAGCCAGATTTGATTTAAAACCAGATTATTTTTTCTTAAATTTAAACAGTTATAATAAGTGTAGCTCAAACCCAAAAAAAATTTTCCAATAGAAAAACAGATGTTTAAAAAATTATTAAATTTTTTATAAAGAAATAAGTGCATGCAAATGGTATTGTGGGTATTAGCCCCAATTCCTCACTTGATTCACACTAAATCTGAAAAATTTAAAGCCAAAAATATTTTTTATATTAATTTAATTAGAGATATTAAATAATTCATTATTTAATCAACAAATTTTATAAACAATTATTTGCCACATCAGGTATTTTTCTTCAATAAATAAAGTGTTTTCTTCATAATCGAATATAAACCGCTTAAAAATTACACTTAATTATCATATCTATTCATTTAATGACAATTGATTATTATTTAAGTAAACCTAATTAACAAATGCACCATTGGGGTATTTTTATACATAAAAACCTAGTTTTTTTAACGTGATCGAATGTAAATAACCAATTTATGAACTCGTAAGGACATTTATATGAATATCAATAATTATTATTGTTAATAATAATTTTTGAAACAAATGTTGACCATCTTATGTAATTAAAGACAAACAATTTCACTCTTCATGAAGCATTTACAGAAAATCATTTAACAATGACTCCTTGTCATCAATCAATAAAAATTGATGATTGTTTTAACCAAATTATTAACAAATGGATTATTTCGCTATTTCCTAACATTTAAATTTTTTAACGTAATCAATTATTAATTGCTAATTTTAAAACTTTGCTTACACACTTGGATAACGATAAACTATTATTATTGTTATTGACAATACTGTAAACAGAATTTTATCGAATCATGCAAGTGTTTTTATTTAAACAAACCTTAATAACAAATTCATTATTTAGCTATTTTCAATATTTAAACTTTGCTCTTTTAACTTAATAAAGTTTAAGTAACTAATTTTTGAACTACTCTAGAAACTTGAATAACGATTAATTGTTTTTATTGTTATTAACATAATAAACAAATTAGGCTCGTCTCGTGTAATAATTAGTACTAAATTTGACGAGAAAAAAATCGTTATCCAAGTGTCTAAAAAAAGTTTAAAATTATGAATTAAATTACTTTTCATACAAAGTTTAATTCTTGGAAAATAGTCAAATAATGCATTTGTTTACTAAGTTATAATTATTTAGTATACTTTATTATTTTTTTTAAAAAAAATTTTATATAAAAAAAATTATTTAGGAATTTGTTGCCAGAAATATTAGTTTTTTTTCAATTTCAGGGCTTTCAATTGATAATGCCATGATTATTTAACAAATTTATAATTAGTTGATAAATTATTTAACTTTTCAGACAAAATATGATAAATTATTTGATTGTTCGGGATTTATTGCTAAACATTCGTTTTGGCAATAACGGTTCTTTTAGTTGGCTGTAGCATAATAATTCAAGAATTAGGCTCAATTATAGGATTGAAAAAATCATAAACAAATCATTTTTTTATAAAAAATGTTTTATTATACCATGAAAAAAGATTTTCAACTAATGTTGCTCTATAGAATGTAGGCTGTTGCAACAATTTTCATATTATTCATGAGCAATTTATAAAACAATTAGGAAACTAAATAAAAAATTTGACCAAAAGTTTTCATTCGCGGGTTTTTCAGGTCAATGATTTCAAATCCAAAATTTAAAATCGCGGATCCAATATGGCGGACCAAAATTGCAAAACGAAACCGATTTGACTAAAAATTTCTAAGAAGGGGTTGTTAGGGTCGTTGATATGAAATCTAAAGAGAAACTTTCAAAATGCAAAATTTCGGATCCAATATGGCGGATAAAATCATAGAACAAAACCGTTCTGAGTCAAAATTGCTACGAGGGGTTTTGCTGATATTAAATCTAAACGTTGAAAATTCAAAATGGCGGATCCGGTTAGAAGCACCAAAATTGTAAAACGAAACCGATTTGACGAATTACACAGGGATTTTTTAGGTCACTGATATTAAATACAAAATTTAAAAATGCAAAATGATGAATCCAATATTGTGGCCAAAACTGTAAAATAAACCGATTAGACAAAAAATTGCTACTCGGGGGTTTTTCGGGTTGCTTGCTTCAAATCTAAATTAAAAAATTCAAAACGCAGAATAACAGATCCAATATGTCTGATCTTGCTGATTTCAAATCCAAAGCCAAAATTTAAACAATTAAAATAGCGGATCCAATATGCCGAATGAAAATTATCAAACAAAACCAATTTGATTCAAAATTGCTACCCGGGGATTTTTGGATCGATGATTTTAAATCAAGTCAAAAATCTAAAATTAAAAATGGCGGATGCAATATGGCGGATCGAATGGTATAAAAACCGATTTAGGTAAGAATTGTTATTTAGGAGTGCAATTCGGGTTTCTGTTATGTCGTTGATTAAAAACTGAAGTCAAAATATCATTGGCGTTTTTATTTTTTTGCTAAAAATATCAACTTCAACATTGACTTTGAAATTTAAAATTTGTTTTTTATACTTTTTCTACAACTTTCCAATATTAATTTTTTACTCAAATATTTTTCATTGGTACAATAAACATTCTATTGCATGAACCTTAAACATTTAAAGAAATTTCTTATTCTTCGCAAAATAGAGAAAAAAAATTTAAACACCGATTTAAAAATCTTATTAAAAATATTTTTAATTACATCCAAAATCTATGTATACAGTATTATTTTTAAAAAACTGTTATAAAATTTTGAGAAGGCGCGATTTTGCCAAATGTACAGAAGGGAGGATTTGAAAAGGAAAAAAATAAAAAAGCTCGTGACCAACGTCAATTTATTGATGTATCAATTAATTGGTTCATTAATGCGATAGACTTTGAAAAGACGTTCATAGGTCGCATCACGCCCACTTTTAATCTGAAATACGTAGTAGTTCCAATATCTCTGACGTTTCGTCCAGGCGAACGAGAATTTATCAACGGCCTCGAAAACGTAAGAAATGATGCGGTTTGTGTGTGTATTTCACACTTATTGTTAGTTTGTTTTCTTATCATCATACTATTATTTTTGCAAAATCACGTCTGCAAGATAAGATTTTCTTCGGTCATAATGAGTGGTACTTTTAAACTTTGGACCCCGAGCGGAAACGGAAAGGAGTCTAATTTTCATTCCTCGACTAATCCGAGATTAATTGATTACTCAAATGTTTCGAATTGAGAGCAATTAACAATTAATAATTTTTCAAAAAAGTTAACCGAGTAAAAATTAAATGTGTAAAATTTTTTACATTTTTTTTGGTGCTCACTACTTCCACACGGATTGAGATATCGTGTTTAGAATTTGAAAGATTAAATAAAATGCACTAAAGAACGTTTTATATACTTCAATATGTTTATAATTTCAAAGAAAGTTTATTTATAAATTGATAAAATAGGATATTACCACTCGAGTTGTAGCATTTTTCAGGTACCCAGCAAACATTGTTACAGAACATTTCTAGAACAACTCTAGAACTCGGTTGCCAGTCTTATGTAACAATTCTGTAACAGATCTAGAACTCTGCGACAACCTATCTGTAACATTTCGAGAACAATTCTAGAACTTAATTACAAATGTTGTATATCAAACCTGTAACAGATCTATAACACTGTGACAACCGATCTGTAACATTTCTAGAACATTTCTAGAACTCAATTATAAATGTCC
>NC_046666.1:3049271-3091895 GCF_010883055.1 Belonocnema kinseyi | reverse complement strand
AATCGAGAACGCTGCGCTGTAAAAATCGATCTGTAACATTTCTAGAACAGTTTTAGAACTCAATTACAAATATTGTAGAACAAATCTGTAACAGATCTAAAACGCTGTGACAACCGATCTGTTCTAGAAAAAACTTGGAACAAAAGTTATAGAGTCTGTGATTGATCAGTTCTAGAACAATAACATAACAATTTTTCTAAAACAGTTATTAATCTTTGTCTTTAATTCGTTACAGAACACACTTGTAACAGGGTTCTAGAACAAACTTGCAAGAGGGTTCTAGAACTTCGACATAACACTATTACAGCACAGTTCTAGAACATACTAGAATATACTGATCTAAATGTTCTAGAATGTTCTATAAATGTTCTAGAAATCTAGAAATGTTCTAGAAATCTAGAAATGTTCTAGAAATCTAGAAATGTTCTAGAATACACTGATCTAAAACACTGTTACCTTTTTTGTTCTAGAACAGTTCGGTCACAATTTTGTTACGGTGTTCTAGAACAACGTTATCTTTTTGTTCTAGAACAGTTATGTCACCATCTTGTAACAAATATTATAGAACACAGTTCCTTTTTTGATCTGGAACAATAACAGAACTTGTTTGCTGGGTAATGTTTGGTTTGATGCATTTCAAATTTCAATTTTCATTATTTTTGGAGCATTTTTAGCCATTTCTAGCGGAGAAAAAATAAACTAATAAAATATCCTGTTTTATCAATTTATAAATAAACTTTCTTTGAAATTATAAAAATATTGATCTATAAAAAAGTTGCTTAGTGATTTTTATTTAATCTTTTAAATTCTAAACACGAGATCTCAATCATTGTGGACGTAGTAAGCACCAAAAAAAAATAATAATAATTTTACACATTTATTTTTTACTCGGGTAATTTTTTTTTAATTATTACTCAAAATAAATAAACAAACGCAATTAATTGTCTCATTTCGCATATTCCAAACTTTGAGAGCGATATATTGCGTCTCAGATAGAGCGTCTTTGGACATGGTCAACACCAAAAAAAAAGTTCATAACCAAGTACTGGTTTGGTCACGTGGTCACCGTAGACGTAGAACATGCCTTTAACACAAATCTCGATGTTAAAACGATTACATCGGAAGAAAATGTTTCAAGAACAAAAAAAAATCTGCTCAACCAGGATTTGAAACGGGAAGGCCAGTATTCGAGGAGCATTAACCAATTACGCTACCGAGGGTAGCTTAACTACACTTAAAGTTCCAATAATGGGGTTCCCGGTTCAAATCCGGGCTCAGGCAGTTTTTTTCTTGTTCGTCAAAAATTTTTTGTCCGAAGTAATCGTTTTAATATAAAATTAGTATTAATTAAAAATGATTAATAGTAAGAATACACTAGAGACAGAGCCGCATTTAAGTCTTAGACAGCCCTTAAGATTACCCCCTATTTCAATTTGTATTAATAGTTTTTTTTTTTTGATTGGAGAGTTGATAATAAAAAAAGACAATACGAATTTTTATAATTTGGAAGATTTAGAAATGAAAACTTTACACTTTATTACCAAAATCAACAAGAGCTTTCGAAATTGCATCATTTTTTATTATACATATTAAATATTCAACATTCTTTCATTGCAAATATTCAAAATTGAAGAATTTTCAATTGTCAATTTTGAAAAGTGAACGATATATCTAAAAACCTTAAATCTTAAAATCTTAAAAAAGAAATCTTAAAAATTTAAGAATTTTAAATTGCAAATAGTGAAAATTGCAGATTTTTCGAATGTAGATCTTCACAATTATAGATTTTAAATTTCAAAAATTTTCAATTGAAGTTAAAGTTTTAAGTTTTACAATTTAAAATTCGGTGATTTTGGATGATTTGCATTTGAAATTTCTTAAATTTGGTAGATTTAGAATTAAAAACTTCATTGTTCACCAAAAACATTTGAAATTGCATAATTTTTTATTTCACACATTAAATATTGAAGAATCTTTAATTTCTAATATACAAAATTGAAAAAGTTTCAATTTTAAATCTTAAAAATTGATCTATATTCCAAAAAACGTTCAAAATTAGATCATTTTATACTGAAAGTATTTTAAATTAATAAATGATAAATTGTACATCTTCACAATTAAAGGTTTTTAATTTCAAAAGTTTTCAATTAAAAATTATGAAATTTGTAAGTTTTACAATTAAAAATTCTGTAATTATGATAATCTGATCTTAACTTTCTTTTCATTTTTAATTAAAAATACTTAACTTTAGGTTCTCCAAATATTTAAAAAAATTGAATCATTTTAATTTATACACATTGAAAATACAAAATGTGCATCTTCCCTTTCAAAAATAAACTAAATATAAAACTTTCCTTCTTTCCAATTGAATAAAAATGTTTTTAAAAAATGTCCTTCCATTTTAGAAATACACTAAATAAAAAACGTTCCTTCCTTCCAATTAAGTAAAAATGTTATTTTAAATTAATTAACTTTTAAAAAATGTCCCTCTTCCGAATCAGAAAAAAATTCTTCCCTTTCAGTATAAGGAAAATGTTGAAAATAAGAACATCCTTCTGTAATTAAAAAAATATAAAAAATAAAAACTTGATCCCTCCCAACCTTATAAAAAAATTGTAAGTAAAAAATTTCCGTTTTCATTCCAGAAAAAAAAATTTAATATTTTTAACTTCGGAGATTTAGAATCAAGAACTTGACTTATAATTTCCAAAATCATCCAAATTTAAAACTTTATATTAATACATCTTTATTTTTAATTATTCACATTGCAAATAAACAATGCCCACCTTTTTATCTTTTATCTCAAATCAAAATATTAATTAAAATTTTAAAAATTCGGAAAAAAATTTTTCTCTTTCAGCATAAGATTTAGAATCAAGAACTTGATTTTTTAGTTTCCAAAATCATCAAAATTAAAAACGTTGTATTATTGCATCTTTAAAACTAAACAGTTGTGATTGGAAATCTTTCAGATTTAAGAGTTTTAAATTGAAAATAGGTAGAATTAAATCATTTTTAATTGTGAATCCTTCAAATTAAATTAAATTCTTTAGAAATTATTGAAGTTCTACTCCTTTTTATTTTATTTGAATTATGTCCCTTTTTAAAGTCGACCTCATCTTAAATTCATTATTTTATTTGGAAGAAAAATTCGCTAACAATAAAAAATTTAAATGTAAAAAATCTACTAGAAAATAAATTTGGTTGCCTTAATTCGGATGTCTGTTTTATAGAAATCGGTAACCAGTCAAATTGGTTCAATTTTTTATACTGTATTATTAAAACAAAAAATTGGACCAATTGAACCGAAATATAAGGTCCATAAGAAACGCTGAAGTTTTTTTTTACAAAACAAAATACCATTTTTACATTGCCTTCCTTTACTTAACTTTTATTTGCAATAAAACTAAATTTGATTTAAAAAATTTTTATTCTTCAAATTGTTAAATATTTTTCATGTTTTATGTTCCATTTGACAGAAATTATTGACAAGCATGAAGCATATAGAAAAAGGGAATGCTTACCACATGCTGCAACCATGGTTGGGTACTGGATTGTTAACCAGCACTGGTAAGTTTGAAAAATTATTATTTTTATTTTATTATTATTATTTATAAATATAATTTCTTTAGTGAAATTTTTTAGAACGAGCCGTAAAAAATATCAAATTTTCAAAATAACTTTATTAATAAATTGATAAATTGATAAATGGACAAATTGTGAAATTCTAGAAAAAGATCATTTTTGAAATAGAAAATGCTCGAAATGATAAATTTGCGAAATTTAAAAATCCTGAATTGGAAAATTGCTGATTAGTTTATAATATTACCGAATTATCAAATATCCGATAATGAATAATTCTCAAGACTAGGAAATTTCCGGATTTAAATAATTAGAAATATTTTGTTATATAAATATTATTTATTTCCAAAAAATGCGATAATAAAATACTTTGATCACTAATTGAAAACAAAATTAATTGTGAAATATTTGTTTTTAGGTATTATTATTTTGAATTCATACAATCATTTAAAAATACAATAGACATTTATAAAATATTATTTGATCAAAATATTTAATTCTTGTATTTTTAATTAATAAATGAAATTTATTAAGGAACAATTTCTTCAATTGTTTACATTTCGTAATTTAATTTTTACATTTCGGTAATTTTCTATCCCAAATAATTATAATAATAATAAATTATTATTATAAATATAAACACCCTGATAATGTGAAATTCGATGAAAAAAAATTTTTAATTGCTAAAATATAAAAATCCCTACTTAAAGAATTTATTCTCGATAAATAAAATTACCGAACAATTTATAATAATATTAGCAAATTTCAAAATTCCTGAAAAATAAAATTCCTAACACTTTATAATGTTACCGAATTTGAAAATTCCTCACAAACAAAATGCCGAATTATAAAATATCCGATACTGCGAAATGCCTGACACTAAAAAATTATCGAATTTAAACAAAAAAAATGTTGTTTTTAATCTATCATATTTATTCAGTAAAAATACAATAATGAAATATTTTGATTAAAAATATGGTTTGTATTTTATTGAATGAATACTTTATTTTATTATTATTATTTAAATGTGAAATGATTGTAATTGAAAACAAATGTTTCTGAGTGCAAAAGAACAATACAAGAACAAAATTTTTGTTACAAAGGCAATAATTAAATAAAACTACTATGCAAATATTTTAAAAAACTTGCATTGAGAATTTTTGTTAATTGTTGTTATTTTCAATATCAACAATTTTTAAAAATTCTCAATGCTGTATTTTTGATAAATAAATAATGTTGATGTACAACAGCAACAATTTTATTGTTTAAATTCAGGAGTTTAATTATTCAGGTATTGGACAGTATTGAATATTTTATAATTCAACCAATTTTCTGCCGCGAATTTGATTATTTGGAAATTTTTTATTTAGGGATTTTTATATTTCAAAAATTTTGTAATTTCAGGAATTTTGTAATTTCGAATATTTTCCTTTTCGGGAATTTTACAGTTTCGGGAATTTTTATTTTGTCCTGCAATTTTATTGGGACGTTTGAGAAATCCCCTATAATAAAATTCTGGATCAGTTTATAAAATTCCCGAATTTTAAGAATTCAAACAATTATTTTTAATATATGTTAATTTTCTATTTAGGAGTATTACTATCAGAGAATTTTTAAATTCGGTAGTAATATATCCTGTCGAGAATTTTTCATTCCGGAATTTTTATATTCGGTAATATTATAAAATATTCATTAATTTTTCAATGCGAAATTTTTATATTTCATGAAAAATAAAATTACCGAATTTGAAAATTCCCGAATAATAACATTTTTGAAAAAAATTCTTACATTATAAAATATCTAAACTAGAAAATTCCCAAATTGTAACAATTAAAAAAATTGATTTTTAATAAATATAATATTTGCAATGTGAGTGGGGGGCCCGTGAGGGGTCTCCTGGCATTCAAGCTATGATGCCTATTGTGCCATAAAAATGATTTATTTAATTAAAATAAAACAATAAAAGATTTTCACCACATCATTTTTTTAATGTTTACAGTTTTTATTTATTGTAAATAATTTAAAAAATTGAAAAAATTTATATTTCTAGATTAACAATTTTGTTTGATTATGTGAAAAATGTGAATATGTACGAAAAACCTTCTCAAAAATCTAATTTTTAATTTTTTTAAACTTAAAAAGAGATTTCAAAACAATTCAATTCTGAAATCAATTATGCAAAGTTTGTTACTTAAATCTGATTAGATACGAAATAAACGTAAGGGGGGAATTTTTTTCAATGTGCAGGTTATTTCAAATTTATTTTTTATACAATTTTTATTAAATTATTGTTATTTTTATTTTAAACAATAATTTTTTAAAATCTTTAAACATAAAAATGTGTTCTTTCATAAAAAATTTAAATGTTTGAATTCGGGAGTTTTACAGTACATTTTATGTTTTGGGATTTTTCAGTAGTACCGTCTTGAAAAGTAAAATAAATTTTAGTTTCAAAAAGGAAAAATTCGAAGGACTCAATAATATACTTTATCACTCAATCGAGTGTAATTTTTAAACAAATTCTAATCTTATCTAAAAAAAAATTAAAAATTGTGCAACATAGACTTTTATAGTGAGTGAATAGTCAAGTTCGATTAATTATTATTATTATAAAATCTTCTTTTGAAATGATGCGGAATTCAAAAGGTGAAGAGCGAGTGACTTTTGACTCATAGACCTTGACCAACAAAAAAAATTTCATTATAATAAAATTTATCTAATGAGCTAGCTAAGCAAATTTTAGTAGTGCAGAATTCATTGGTGTTACTTATAGAATTATTTTTTATTCAAGAAAACGTTTCTCAAAAATACTTTTCCATTTTACCAAAAATAACTTAAAAATGAAGGAACTTACTTTAAATTAAAGAAAAAAATTACAATGGAAAAAAAATTTACTTCTTTAAATCAAACGAAATTTTTTCGAATTAAAAGATAGTTCTTCAAAACAAAGCAACTTTTCTTTAACTTAGAGTTAATAAATATTTTTCTTTAAATCGAAAACATTTTTTTTTAATCAAAGCTTTTTTTTTAATCAATTGTTTTGAATTAAAGAAATACCTTCTTTATGATATTTTTTTTCCACCTAACCATTTGAATTCAAGAGAAATTTTCATGGGAAACAACCCGTTTCTTTAAACTAATTAAATTTCTTTAAATAAAAATAGATTTTTTTAACCATAAGAAATTTTTTTTAATTAAAGAAACTTTTCTTTGCCTAAGAGTTAATAATTTTTTTTAATTCAAAGACATTTATGTATTTTTTTGTATTAAAAAAAAACGTTTCTCTACCATTTATTTTTTGTTTAACCAAAATTAACTTCAGAATAAAGAAAATTATGTTAAATTAAAGAAAAAATTTGCAAATGAAGAATAAGCCATTTCTTTAAATTAAACGAAATTTTTTTGGAATGAGGAAATATTTCATTGAAATAAAGAAACTTTTCTTTAACTGAGAGCCAATGAATATTTGTTTTTCATGCAAACATTTTTGCTTGAATCAAAGAATCTTTTTTTCTTAGAATATTTTATAATCAATAAGACTCACACAATTGTTTTCAATTACAGAAACCGTTTCTATAACATTTTGCTATACCTTTAAATTAAAGAAAAATGTTCATTGGTAGCACAGACTGTTTCTTTGAATAAAAATACAATTTTCGGATCACAAAAAATTTTTTGGAATTAAAGAAATTTTTCATTCTCAAACATAAGAGCTAATTAATACTTTTCTTTGACTCAGAGAAATTTTATTAGAATCAAAGAATCTTTTTTCTTCGTATATTTCATAATCAATAAGAGTCATGCAATTTTTATGAATTAAAGAAACCGTTTCTTTAGCATATTTTTTTTATCTAACCATTTAAATTAAAGAAAAATTTTCATCGGAATCACAAACATTTTCTTTAAAATAAAAAAATTTCTTTAAATGAAAAGACATTTTTTGAATTAAAGAAACGTTTCTTTGATTAAAAGCTAATGAATGTTTTTCGTTAATTCAATGATATTTATGTAGTTCATAATTAATTTCTTTTACTCATATAATTGTTTTGCATTGAAGAAAACTTTTCTTAACAATACTTTTTTATTTAGGCAAAAATAACTTCAGAATGAAGAATATTAGTTAAATTATGTTAATTTTGAATTAAACAAACTGTTTCTTTAACATTTCTTAAACCCTTCGGATTAAAGAAAAATTTTCATTCAACGGGCAAGTCGTTTATATGAATAGAAAGAAATTTCTGGAATCACAGGAAATTTTTTGGAATTAAAGAAACTTTGCTTTGACTAAGAGCTAATGAATATTTTCCTTTATTTAAAGAAATTTAATTTGAATCAAAGAATCTCTTTTTCCTTTTAGTGAATTTCATAATTAATAAGACTGATACAATTATTTTGATTTAAAGATAAAATTTCATTGGAGGCACAAACCCTTTCTTTAAACTAAAAAAATTTTTAATCAAAGAAACTTTTCTTTGACTGATAAAATCCAAGGAATATTTTTCTTTGAATAAAAGAAATTTGATTTGAATCAAAGAATCTTTTTCAAAGAATAATGTGCGATTGAAAAAAACCTTATTTAAATCTAGCGAAATTTCTTTAAATCAAATAATCTTTTCTTTGAATAAAAGATTCTTTTTTCTGGGTACTGAATTAAAAAATTGGAAAAAAATTCTCTCGAATTAAAGAAATCGTTTTCTTTTTAACAAAATGTTTTTCATTTAAACAAAAAAACTTTTAAAGTAAGAAAATCATTTAAAATTAAAAAAATTATTCGATTGAAGATAAAAGCGTTTCTTTAAATTAAACGAATATTCCTAGAATCAAAGAAACTTTTCTTTGGCCCACAGAAAATGGTATTTTTGTTTGTTTCAAAGATATTTTCATTTAATTAAAAGAATCTTTTTTCTGAGAGAGAAACTTTTTTATCGTTGTATTTCCTAAATATTAATAAGACTCATAACATTCTTTCGAATTAAAGAAACCGTTTCTCAAAGAAAAATTGTTTTAATTTCATTATGAATAACTTCAAAATAAAGAAAATCATTTTAAATTAAAGAAAAATGTTCATTGAAAGCCCTAACCCCTTCTTTAGAATTAAAAAATCTCTTTGAATAAAAAGAAATATTGAATTCAAAAGAAATTTTGTTGAATCAATGAAACTTTTCTTTGACTTTGAGCCAATGAATGGACTTCTTAGATTCAAAAAATTTTTGAATATCTTTAAAATCACTTATTCATTTAACCAAAAATAACTTAAAAATTAATAAAATCTTTTTGAAATTTAAGAAACATTTTTAACGGGATAAAAATACTTCTTTGGAATAGAAGAAATTTCTGAAAATCAAAGAATAATTTTGTTTCATTGTATTTCATAAATAATAAGACTCAGAGAATTGTTTCAAATTAAAGAAATCGTTTCTTTAACACAATTTTTTCCATTTAACTAAAAATAACTATAGAATAAATAGAAACATTTTTAATTGAAGAAAGATTGTCATTGGCAGCACAAACCGTTTCTTCAAATTAACGGAATTTCTTAAAATAAAAGGACATTTTTTTATTCCAAAAAAAAATTTTTTAATTAAAAAAATGTCCCTTGGCTGAAAGCCAATGAATGTTCTTCTTAGATTTTAAAAAATATTTTCAAAATGAAAAAAATCATTTTAAATTTAAGAAAAGTTTTCAATGGTAGAAAAACCCTCTTTTTGAATCAAATGAAATTTATTGGAATCAAAAGATATTTCTTTGAATCAAAAGAACTTTTCTTTGAATGACAGCCAACGAATATTTTTCTTTCATTCAAAGAAATTTTATTTGAATCAAAGTATCTTTTTTCTCAGTGTTTCCTTAATGTTATTTTGTTTATCTCAAACTCTAGGAGGCTTTTTAATTTTCCGATTTGAAATTTAAAAGCACCTCAGTCGACAAAATATTCGTTTTTAATTAAAGAAAACCGTCTTCGTAAGATATTTTTTTCATTTAAACAAAAATAACTTATAAATTAAGAAAATTACTTTGAGTTAATGAAAAATGTAGATTGAAAAAAATCTTTTTTTTAAACAAAAGAAAAGCCTTTAAATAAAAAATTTTTTTGAATCGAAAAAGCTTTTCTCTGGCTGAGAGCCAAATCATGTTTTCTTCATTCAAAGAAATTTTTTTAAATCAAAGAATCTGTTTTCTGAGTGCTAAATTGAACACTCAAAAAATATATGCCCAGAGTTAAAGATTTAAAACACCTCCATTGAGCACACATTTGTTTTCAAATAAAGAAAAACATAAAGAAAATGAAAGAAAACCTAATTTTGTTATTTGGCCAAAAAGAACTTAAAAATTATAGAAAATCATTTCAAATTGAAAAAAAATTATATTAAAACAAAAACAAATTGTTTAAATAAACAAATTTCTATAAAATAAAAAGTTTTTTTTAACTGGGAGCCAATTAATTTGTTTACTTAAATATATTTTCTTTGAATAAAAGAATCTTTTTTCTAACATAAGTAAAAAATGAAGAAAAAAATCATTTAAAAATGTATAGATAAAGTCAAGAAAGTTTCTCCTCTACAGAAATTTTTTTTTTCTTCTAATTAATTGAACTAAGAATTCCTTCTCGATATATATAATCACTGCATATTATTTCGAGTTCAAAGTCCATGTCCGGGCATTTGATAGTTTGGGTTATTATTTACTAAAAGATTTGATATACGCTTTTAATAAATAAGAAAAAATTCATTCGAAGTCCATTCGTGG
Organism: Belonocnema kinseyi; assembly: GCF_010883055.1. NCBI lineage: Eukaryota > Metazoa > Arthropoda > Insecta > Hymenoptera > Cynipidae > Belonocnema > Belonocnema kinseyi. The sequence continues at coordinate 3,081,566 of NC_046666.1, read as the reverse complement.
GTGTCTGATTACAATGAGTCAATGTTTGCTACACGTTTTCCTGATAAAGAAAGCGTCATAACATCATTATATTCTATCTTTTCTAGCAAAGATAATTATTTTGTAATTCTAAATTAATTTTTAAATTATTTACAAAACAAATTTTTGTTAAACAATGAAATAAATATTTTAGGCAGTAAATGGCAAAGTAGGAGGAAAATGCTAACACCAGCTTTTCATTTCAATGTCTTGGTGGAGTTTCTCGACATTTTTGTAGAACAAGGAGAGGGCCTTGTTAAACACCTAAAAGCGGAGGGAGGTGAAACTGTTAAGGATCTCGTTCCACTTCTGACGAAATATACCCTGAATGCAATTTGTGGTAAAAAAATTTAATTATTTTTCAAACATAAAAAATATTTTTAAAGAAAAATGTTTACAAATAAAAATTTTAATTTTTAATAATAACTATTATTTAGAAACTGCAATGGGCACTTCGCTCGAGGATGTAGACACTAAAGATAGTCATTACAGATCAGCTGTTACAGAAATAGGAGACGTGATTGTGTACAGGTAAAACCGAACATCATATTATTTTCAGAAATTTTATTAAATATAATTTTTTTTTAAATTTATTTAAAATCAAAATTTATTTTATTCGATTAGATTATTCAGACCTTGGTTGCACTCAGAAAAGATTTTCTCGGCAACCTCTTCTGGAGTGAAGCAGGCTAAACTATTGAGTACTCTTCATGGATTCTCTAACACTGTAAGTTATAAAATAAATTTAATAATCTTTCATTTTGTATTAAGAAATTTTTTAAAAAAACTTATTTAATTATTAAAATCAATTTAACAAAATTAAACAATTTAAATTTTTTATACAATTAATTTAATTAATTCAATTACTTTGTTGTACATTCATTTTATTTACTTTGAAAGCCAACTTTTACTTAATTTCCAATACACCATAATCTTGACTGGCTCATTAAACCCAATCCATTCTACTGAAAGCCGAGTGTAATTACTTTTAAGTAGATAAAGAAGTATTACGGCAGCCGGTGACACGGCTGTCACTTATTGACTCTTTCCACTGGCTCAGCCCTTTTTCAAATCCGAATGCGAATAACCACTACTTATTTTTTATTCCGAATCGCTTTTTCTGAATAATAATTCTTAAAATCACAAAAATTCTGTCTTTTTTTAGATAATTCAAGATAGAAAGAAATATCATGAACAACTGGTAGAAAAAAATTTGACGATGAATGGAAAATCGAATGAACCGGATGACGACGTTGCATTCGGTAATTATTCATTAAAATTTATTAATAGTAATGAATCTTATTCACTTAATTTATTAATATTAGTTGAATGATAACAATTTTTTATAAAAATAATTTTTTTAGTAATTTAATTAAATTTTTGTTTTGTTGATATTAGTGAAAAAGAAGAGAATGGCTATGTTGGACACTCTTATTGCTGCATATCGAGACGGTCGACAAATCGATGACGAGGGTATTAGAGAAGAAGTTGATACTTTTATTTTTGAGGTAATAATTATCCAAATTACGGAATTGAAAAATAAGTCAAAGGGTTTCGTAGCCTATTAGGTCGCTAAAATCTCCCCCTCCTTTCCATCTCATCTAGAATCCCATCTTGAATCTCGTCTCGAATCTCATCAAAATTCTCGTCTCGTCTGAAACCTAACTTCGAATCTCGTCTCGTCCCGAATCTCGTCTTGTCTTAAAACTCATCCCGAATCGCTTTTTGAATATCGTCTCGAATCTCGTCTCAAATATCGTTTAGATCCACGTCTTCAATCACATCTAAATTCACGTCTCGATTCTCGTCTCGCACCTCATCTCGAATCTCTTCTCAGTTCTCTTCTTTATTCTCGTCACATCTTAAATCTCATCTCGAATACTATCTCGAAACTCGTCTCAAATGACATCTCGAACCTCGTCTCGAATATAGTTTCGAGCCTTGTTTCGAATTACATGTCGAATCTCGTCTTTATGCTCATATCTAAATTCGTCTCGATTCTCGTATATAATCTTGTCTCGTTTCTCCTCTCGAATCATGTTTTGATTCTCGTATCGATTGCCATCTTGAATCTTGTCTCGAATCTAGTCTCGATTATCATATTTATTCACGTATCGAATTTCGCCTCGATTCTTGTCTTTATTCACGTATCGAATTTCGTCTCGATTCTCGCCTTGAGTCTCGACTTAAAACACGTGTTAAATTTCCCGGGTCTGCGAAAGCCTAAAACTTAGACACAATAAAAATATTGCGACAACTATATATCCTTTTTCGAATATATAAACAAATTAGTTTTTTTTTCTAGGGACATGACACAACTGCAATGGGTATGTGCTTTGCAGTATCACTTCTTGCAGAACACAAAGATATTCAGGTAAATATGAATTTTATAATTTTTTGATAATTAAATAAATTTATTTATCAGTTGAAAAAAGTCACACTGATCAAAAACAAACATTTATTTTAAAGAAACATGCCAGAAATGAGGTTGACGAAGTATTGAGAGAAAGCAATGGAAAAATGGGGATGGCTGAAATTCAACGATTTTCATATCTTGAAAGATGTATTAAAGAGGCTTTGCGATTATATCCGAGCGTTCCTTTCGTAGCCAGAACGATTCGACAGGATTTACAATTGAGTAAATATTTTTTTATTTTGTTAACAAACAAAAATATTTTAGAATTAAATTCAGTTATTATTATCCTGTTTAATTTAAGTTTCTTTTTCAATTTTGAAATTATTAAGAAAAGTACTGTTTCTAACTATTGTGCAATAAATAAATTTAGTAAAGAGTAAATGAAAATTAGGTAACGATTTTTAAAACTGTATTTTTTCTCTGTTTCAGAAAATTTCGTAGCCCCTGCTGGAACGAGCGTTCAACTTTATATTTACGACCTCCACAGAGATCCCAGTTTCTGGCCGAATCCTCACAAATTTGACCCAGATAGGTTTTTGCCCGACCGAATTCAAGGCAGACATCCTTATTCATATATTCCTTTTAGTGCAGGAGCTCGAAATTGCATAGGCAAGTTTTTTTAACAAACATGAAAAAAAAAATCTTAATGATATAAGGAAAAATTTCTCCCTGCGCTGGGAATCGAACCTAGGTCATCATATTCACCATTTAAGATTCCCATTGGCAAAACGAGATATTGGGGCTTAACATTTTTCAGAGATTCCTTTCCGCAAATTAAATAATAAATTTTATTTATTTGATAGTTATAAACAAATTGACATTTGATGCATTTTAAGTACTTGAACAAGTAATTTATATTCATTTCGTCATTGAATTACGTAAGATTCAAAATTATTCAAGACTAAGAACCAAACGAGAATTTTAATTGTTATAAATAATTTTTAAAAGCAAATTAACTTATGCCAAATTTCTAAACATGGAAAGCTTTTATTTTCTACGGGGTCATTTTATTTACTTTTAAAGGTAACAGCTTGATGTAAGATGTTACCATTTAACAACTGATATTGTTTTCAAAAATTTTTATAAACTAATTCATTTATTTCGCGTTTCTAAAAATAGAAAATTTTACTTTCTATTGGAATCACTTATTTTCTTCTCTGAAGAATAAAATTAACATATAAAATATTTCCATTTAACAAAAATTATCATTTTTGCAAACAATTCTTATAAGCAAATTCACTTTTTTTAAATTTTATTTTCAACTAAAAAGGAATATCGTGGCACAAAGAAATTAACGTTGAACAATGAAAGATATTGTTCTGCTATTATGATCGAAATTTAAATTTGTTGTTGAAAAATCAAATATTCTCAGAAAAAAATCGTCTTTTCGCATTGAAAATTTGTCTTTTTGATTTAACTATTTTAATATTAGAAATTCCTGAAAATAAAAACAAGAATGCAACGACAAATTTGGACAACTACCATAAAATGTTTCTATTGTAATTTGAAAAAATAGAAAAATTTTCTTAACAAATAAAAAAAAATTCTTTTTTTGAACAAAAATAAAAAAGAGGAAAGAAAAATGAGAAAGCAACCAATGAAATTCTTCCTTTTCTTTTCTATTTTATTCGTCTTTTTCATGTTTATTATAATGAAATCACATTAAAAAGGAAAGAAATAAAAATGACAAGGAAAGGAATATTGGTTGCTGATTTCATTTTCAGGAATCCTGCATATTAACTTCATCATTGAACGTTAAATAGGATTTTAAATTTGATTTTAATCTCATTTAAATTTCTTAAATTTTAACTTTCTTAAAAAGTCGTTTCTTTTTGCAGAAATTAATCTTTTTGGTTAAAAATTGTTTTTCTTGGTTAAAAGTGGAACTTCTTTGTTTAAAAAATAGTTTTTTATTTAAAGATTAAAAATTTTAGTAAATTTTTGTAAACAACGATTTAACTATTCCAATTTTGGTTAAAAATTGAACTTTTTATTTAAAAATTCAACTTATCTTTTTTAATTGATATAGATTTTTGAAATTTGTTTCTTTTTTAGTTAGAAATTTTATTACATAGTTGAACATTTAATTATTTCGTTGAAAATGAAATAATTTTGTTAAAAATGTATGCCTTTTGTTTAAAAACTCAACTGTTTTCTTGAAAATAAACTTGCATTTTAAAAATTCTTATTTTTGAGTTCAAAATTCTACGGTTTTGTTCAAAAATCTTTTTTCTTTTTCGAAAAATAATTTTTCTGACTGAAAATTTAACGATTTCATTATTTATTGAAAAAATATTTTTTTATTTGAAAAATCAAATGTTCAATTTAAAAAATTCTGTAGTTCGTTAAAAATTCGTATTTTTTGTAAAAAATTCAATAAATTGGTTGCAAGTTAAGTCCTTTATTAAACAAAATTATAATTTATGATTTAAGTTTGTTAACAGAATTTTACTATACCATTTTTTTTATTTTATATTTTTTAGTTCTAATTCAATTATTTCTTAAAATTTATCTATATTTTTAAAACACCTTATTTTCTAGTTAAAAATTATATTATTTAGTTGAAAATAAAAAAATTTGGTGAAAGTCATCCTTTTTTGTTGAGAATTTCCCTTTTTTGGGTAGAAAATGTACTATTTAATTGAAAATTAACTTTTCTGTTGGAAATTAGTTTTTTTTTTAATTTTGTTTGGAAACGAATTTTCCTGCTTGAAAATTAACTGTTTCGTCAAGGGTTGAAAATAAACGTCTTTTAGGTGGCAATTCAACTTCTTTTATGAATCTTAAATTCATTTCTTAAAAATCAATTCCTTTTTTTATAAATTCATAAGTTTATTTTTTAATTGTTGATAATTTTTCATTGTAATTACAATTGTTGTTAAATAGGAATATTTTCTTTGCTGATATTATGCTTCAGGGAGTATTTAGTATTTCGTTTCGCCGCATTGTCTAGTCTGGTGACCTGAAGGTGTAGACTTGGGTTCAAATCCCCACGTAAGAGGGAATTTTTTCACATCTCAGAAGTGCAAAAAATAGTTAAATATAGATCTAAGATCATGTCGAAAAAAACAACTTACATTAAATGATAATTACTTACAAAAACTGAGAACAATTATATTTTAATGAAGAAAATAAATAATTTCGATCAAATTTCAGGTCAGAAATTCGCACTGATGGAACTGAAGGCACTTATTGCGCACATTCTTCACAATTTCGAATTGGAAGCAATAGATCTGGCCAACGAAATTAATCTCCTCACTGATGTGGTAATTAGACCCGGTCAACCAGTCCGAGTGAAATTCATTCCCAGAGTGAAATAAATCACTCTTTGATGCTACAAAGCCGACAAAAGTCTTCTTTGAAGGCTAACCCGTTTGTAAATAACTTAGAAAATTTTCTTACCACTACTGTGATTTAAAAATATACGGGACAAACTTAAAATCTAAAAGAATGCTGATGAGGTGAAAAAGAGATTTTTGTTATTTTGTGATACTGCCACAAAATCCATTGTAAATAAAAACATTAAAAGAATTGTGATTGAGTTTTATAAACTCGTATAAAAAAGATGAATTTGAATCTAGTTTAAAGATTTGATTTCTAAATCTGAGACTTTAAAAATGAAAAAAGAAGATTTAGCGTAATTCTATAGCGCTTTATACAAATGTATAGAATTGTTATTTAGTAATAAGATATTGTTAAAAATTAATTTTAATGAAAGACGACGGAAAATTTCAAGTTTGAATTTAAATAACAATTGTTATTATATTATAGATATTGTAATAATTATTACCTGATCAAAACGCCTCAGATTAAAAAGAAAAACTGAATTTGGAAATGGCCTTCACTATTTTTTTATAACTCGTACTTAGGCGATGTCCCACATCCTGTCGCGTTTAGGCGGTGTACAGCGCAACGTTGTAATTGGGCGGTGTACCTCGCAACGTTGTGACTGGGCGGTGTACCGCGCAAGGTTGCGATTGGGCAGTGTACCGCGCAATGTTGCGATTGGGCAGTGTACATCGCAAGGTTGCGTTTGGGCGGTATACCGGGCAACGTTACGTTTGTGCGGAGGTGTCAAAAACAACATGGAAGATTAAATTTATTTTTTTATTTTTACAGACTTTAAAAAAGATGTCCCGAAAATCATGAATTATTTTTAAAGTTGTAGAAGTTTTGAAAAGGCATACAAAATAATTACAAATTTGAAAATATTTCAAGATATTTTTAACAAAATGTGACTTTGAGATTTTTAAATAAAACTTTGAACTCTTTCTTACGATTCCAGGGAAAATTTAAATTAATTTGTATTTCTTTGAATTAGTTTTAAGAAAATATTTAAACTGCCATTACCATCGATTAATTAAATAATACTAAAAACATAATTAATCATTTTCCGAATTATTCCACAAAATTTTTTAAGTAGAAATATTCCATTCTTAACAAGACAGATAACTTTTTAACAAAATAGTTGAGTTTTCTATCAAAAAGATTAGTTTTCTTTCAAAAAAAGACGTTTCAACAAAGGGCATGAATCCTTAATCAAATATTTAAATTTTCAACAAAAAATGTAATAATTAACTTTTCAGTTAAAAAATTAATTTGCAACCAAGCTAATGAACTTTCAGCTAAGATGTTAAATCTTCAGCTGAAATAGTTGAATTGAAAACAAACAAAATTAATTTTCATCTAAAGTGATGAATCTTTAACTGGAATAGTTGAAGAGATGAATTTTCAACTAAAATGTTGGAATATTTAATTAGAATAGTTAGATTTTCAGTTATAGAAAATTTACCAATAAAAAAAGTAATTTATAAAAAATAGATAAATTTGCAATGAAAGTGATGAGTTTTTAACTAAAATCATGATTATTTAAATAGAATAATTGAATTCTCAACCGAAAATTTTTTTAACTTGTATAATATTCAACTTAAATGGTTACATTGTCAGTTTAAAAAAATAATTTTCAATAAAAAAAGAAAAAATTTTCAACTAAGTAGTTCATTTTTCAACCACTGATTAATTTTCCATTATATTGTTGAGACTTTAAACAAGAAAAATAAATTTTTAACGGAATAGTTCAACTTTTAACCAAGGAAATAAATATTCATTAAAAAAAAATATAGATTCTGAACAAAAAATGTAGTAGTTGATTACAAACAGTTAAAATCAACCAAAAAAGAATTTTCAACTGCAAAAAAAACAATTTTTAAAGAAAAATAGAATAGGTAATTTTACAATTAAAAAACTAATTTCAACCAAAAAAAGTAGAATTTTTAATAAAATAGTTCAATATCATTATTGTTAGTTAATTTCATATTTCATAATGATGAATTCTGAACGAAAAAAGTAGTAACTGATGTTTCAACCGAAAAATATTTTAATTTGAAATAAAAAACAATCGAATTCAACCGAAAAAAGAAGAGTTTTCAAGATGAGTTGAATTTTCAACTAAAAAACATTTTTCAGTCAAGAAAAATAAAAATGGCAAAAAAAATCTGTTGAATTTTCAAGAAATTTCAAATAAATGAAAGAAAAATGTTTAACATAATGTTTAAATATAATAAAGCTAATTCACAAATAAAGAATCATTGTTATGTAATTTTATAGTGCAATTAAAAATAAAGTTAAGCATGCTCCAGGCCAAATTTCCTGACTTTAAACTAAATTCACTGACTGAATTACTACAGTTTTTTATCAATTTTTTTTTTAAATTATATAATTTTTCAGAAAAAAAATCTTGAATGTTGAAAAATATCTAAAATATAATGAACGAAATGAAAATTTTTAAAAATTTCAAATTAAAATTTCACGAAATTATTAAATTCTTGAAATTACTAAATTACCAAAATTTCTAATTTAAAATTTCAAAATCCGTACAAAGATTTTTTTATTATAATACTTTTTATATCTGTTACAATAATATTTTATTTTGTCTAGAGCATATTCAAAAACTGGGCACGTCAAAATAAAACATTATGTTGACCGATAAATATAATAAATATAATTTTTTTTTGGTTGAAAATTTGAAACTTCGGCGACTTGGTATTTCGGGATTTTACTAATTTTGAGAATTTATAAATTTCGGAATATTTCAATTATGCTATTAATAAACATTTTTGGTATTTTTATTTATTTTTTGTTAATTTAAATTTTCGGAAGTTCTTATTTTTCGGAATTTTTCAAGGCCGTAACTATAAGTGCACCGAAATTCAGTCTCCAAAAATAATAAATTTGGGTATTTTAATATAAAATTTCGTAAATTTACGATAATTTTTAAAAAATTCAGTTAAAAATGTTATCACGAAAATTTTTTCGTAAGTTAATGTAAATTTACTGAAATTTCGTTAAAATTTCGAAATTTCATGAAAATTGTTTAATAATTCACGTCCCAGTTTCGTAAGTTTAGGTGCCCAGTACATAAAAGTTTTTGACATTTCATATAATTTTCCGTTACTTTTGTAATGTTATAACTTTGTAAATTTCAGTTTATTTCTAACAGTGTCAATTTACAGATTTTAGATTTAAAATAAGAGAATACTGATGAAATCATGATTTTTTCTTATCAGTTTTTATTAATTTTACCAACCAATTTTTTTGAGGAATTCGAAAGAGTGAACACCCTGAAAAAAGTTTCGTTGAATCAAAGAAACTTTCATAAATGAAAGAAATTCTAGTATTGATAAACGGTCAAAGAAACATTTGTCTGATACCAAGAAATCTTTCTGTTAATTTTTTTAATTAGATTCAAAGAAATCTTTAGTTAATTTAATCGGAAAATTTCTTTAAATTAAAGAAATATTTCGTTCCTTCAAACCGAATATTTCTTTAAATTGAAGAAATATTTTATTGCTTCAAATGAAAAATTTCTTTATAATAAATAAATATAATTTTGTATTTGATCTTTACATTTCTTTAAATGAAATAACCGTTTTGGTTGAAAAAAGAGAACAGGTTAGTTTAAAATGAATATACATTTTCTTTGAATCCAATAATGAATTATAAATTAATTAGCTTCCTCATATAAATAAAATAATTCCTATCAATTTAAAACTGTAATACTTCTAATTAAATACAAGCAAAAAAAAATTCATTCCTCTTCGTATGAGAATATTTTTTCAATACACACATGCGCGGCCAGCTGTGCAATGCACCTATTCTACGCTGAACAGCAACGAATCAGAGACCGAGCGCGACGCATGCGTAGAAGAGTTCGGGGCACTCGTTACGAGCACTGGGCTTGACTCGGCACAACTTGGCACAACTCGACATTTCTGGAGTGGAACATTACGTTTAGGGCTCGTGTGACGTTTTGTGCTGCATAGTGAAATTTTTAATGTTTTCTCTAATTCATAATTGTTGGAAATCATACATTTATCGTGTAGAGGTAATTCTAAATATTGCAATACTCCGAATATGGCGGCATAAATTTTGTTCTGTGGAAAACTGTTTACCAAAAACCCTAACCTATATTGTGACAATTTTTAAATAGAATTTCAATGGAGCCGCCAACAAAAAAACGTAAAAAAAGTGAATGGCTCACAGCTGGAACGAAATCAAATATCCTAAAAGCAATTCATGCAGGAGATAGCGTTAAAAACATAGCCGAAAAATACAATGTACATGCTTCTACAGTTCGCAAGTGGCGTAAGAATGAAGAGGACATTGCCGAAAAAAAAACGAAAAATCCAAACAAAAAACAGTTTAAACAAAACCCTAATGAAAGGTTAAATGAAGCCCTACATATATGGCTTTTAGAAAGGCGAAAAGCTGGATTTTCTGTCTCTGGCCCTCAATTGAAAGGTAAGATTTAATTTATGAAAATATATTAAAATATTTTTCCTAAGTATTTTTGGAACTTGCGATCTTTTTTTTAATTTAAAAAGATTTTAGAAGATTTCAAAAATAGTCGAAGAAGAACAGGGAAGATTTTTTTTCATTTTGCAGGAAAAATTTTAATACTTTTTAGAAATTAGAAGGTGTGAAATTTTAAATAATTTTTTATTTTGAAAAATGAACTATAAGAGAAAATTGAAAAAGGTTTTTTAACAAAAAACTATTTCCTAAATTTTCGGAAAATAGTTTAGAATATTTTAGAGCAAAATTTTTTAATTTAGTAAGATTGAAAAATAAAAACAAGCAAAAATTGAAAAAATATTAAGTAGAATTTCGAAAGTTTTCAGGAAAATAAACAAATTTTCTTAAAATTGCTGGGAAAATTTAGAAGATTTTCAGGTAATTTTTTTTTTTTTTAATTTTGAATGATATTTGAAAATTTTGAGAAAAATTCGTGTCAGTTACAAATATTTTCAGGAATTTAAGACGTTTCAAGTAGATTAAAAATATTTTAAAACTCGGGAACATTTTCGAAAACGTATCAAATATTTTTTGATTCCTTCCCAAATTCTAAAATCTTTTAAAAGGACTCGAATTTTTCATAATATTTCGTAAAATCTTATATTATGAAAAAATTCTTTAAAATCTTTTGGATTCTTTTTTGACAAGCCTGAAATATTTAAAAATCTTTTTAATTTTCTCAAGAATTTTATTAAAATTATATTTACATAAATTTAAAAACAATGTAATAATACTTATTTTCTTGTTCTCAATTCTTATAATTTAATTTCAAAATAGATTTATTATAGCACTTCGAAAAATAATTTTAGATTAATTTTAGTGTTGGCAAAAATAAAAAAATAATCGTTAATTTTTTAGGACTCATCATATTCCTTGTTTCTTATCTACTTAGATATCACTATATTTAAAAGTGTTTGAATATCCGGGACTAACACAAAATAGCGATAAAATAAATAAAAAAATAATAAATTAGCAAGAAAAAGAAATTGCCGAATTATAAAATAAATTAATTCTTAAATTCGCATAAATATTTCTATTCCTGAAATTTAAGTTTGACGAAATTTTAATTTTTTATCAATTAAAAATCTTGTCGTTATTTGAAATTTGAAAATTTTTATAATTTGATTATACATATATATATATATATTGCATTTTTTCATTCACTTGTGTATTCGTTATTTATTTTTAAATTATTTTTTATAAATTCTGAATATCCATGCAATTTGTTTGCTTGTTTGAATTATTTCAATTCCGCCGCGTTTACTGATATTAAAAAATAATAAGCAGGTCCATAAATCTCATTTATTACTGCCACCTGGTGCCGAAAACTGGAACTAGAAAGAGTAGGTACAATTTTAAAGGTATGTATTTTAATTTTTGTATAAAGTGTTTTTACGATTGTTTTGTGAAGTATAAACAAATAATTGAATACTAAAAACAAATCTTAAGGTTAAATGGAAGTCTGACGCAATCAAAATTTAACCTTGTAATGTTAATTTTGTCCGCCTTTTTTTCCTAAATTAAATAAATTAGTATATCGAAATTTTGGGAGGCCGAAGAAAATATATGAGCCGACATCGGTTGGGTCCCTTGGAGAAATTATTTTGTAATGAAAAGCAGTACGTTTAAGTTTTCCGTGACTGCCTTGTAGCAGACGAAGCGACGGAAAAGTTTGGGGTTGGAAAAAGACCCTAGCGCCGCCACCTTCCTTTTGCGAAAAAGTCGCAACTTGTTAGATAGTTCAACTCAGATCGACAGCCGTGAATACTCAGTCGGCAACACGTCTTAATTGAAAAATTATTCACCAAAATAATTATTAAAAAATATTTAACTGGAATATTTGAAATTTTTAACCAAGAAGACAATTTTTTAAACAAGGCGATTAACTTTCAGATAAAAACATCATGTTCTACAGAAAAATATTTTTTTTTTGAAGTACGTGAATTTTAAACAAAACAGTTGAATTTTCAATTAAAAGAGACAATTTTAGAGCCAAATTGTCGAATATTGAAACCAAAGTATTACTATTCTACAAAAAAGATTTTTCAAAGATACATTAATTTTTCAACCAAATACTTCAATTTTGAACTAAAAAATATCATTTTTCAAAAAAAAAAAAGGAATAGTTAAAGTTACAAAACAAAAAAAATTTTTAACCAAACAAATGAATTTTTTACTAAAATTATGGAATATTCAATTGAAATAGTATTTTCATTTTTAGTTAAAGAAAAAAATTATTTTCTACAAAAAAGAAACAAATTTTCAATAAAATAGCTCATTTTTTAAGCAAAGAAATGTATTTCTAATACAATTGATGAATCCTCAATACAAAAATTAATTTGGATGCAAATAGTTTATTTTTCAACCAAGAAAATTTATGCATAACATAAAAGATGAATTTTTATTTAAAATGATGAATATTTAACTGGAATACTTGAATTACAAACCTGAAAGAAGAATTTTCAAACAATGAGATTACCTTTCAAAGAAAAAAATCAATGTCTACCAAAATAAGTAGGTTTTAGATTTTAAAAAGTTGATTTTGTAACAAAAAAGTAGGGTTTTTAAAAACAAAATACGTGAATTTTAAAAGAAATAAATTAGTTTTTGATTAAAAAAGGCAAATATACATCCAACTTGTTAAATTTTGAAATAGAAATGTCAATTTTCCACTCAAAGTGGAACGGTTAAATTTTCAGTTAAAAAAAAACGAAATTAAGTTTAATAAAAATTCATCTTTTATGTTATAAATAAATTTGCTTCGTTGAAAAATAAACTCTTTTCATCAAAATTGATGTTTTTATTGAAAATTCATCATTTATATTAAAAATTCATTTCTTTTCTTAAAAAATGAGCTATTTTATTGAAAATTTGTTTCTTATTCTGTAGAAAATAATTTTTTTCAACTTAAAATGGAAATACTATTCCAGCTGAATATTCCATAATTTTATTAAGAAATTCATTTGTTTGGTTAAACACTCTTTTTTTACTGAAAATGTAATTATTTAATTTTTGGTTGAAAAATTATCTTTTTTATTTCAAAATTCATTGAAAGTTCAACTATTTCATTTGAAGATTCATTTTTTTAGTTTCAAACTATTTTTTTTTTTAATTTAAAATTAAATTATTCTAGTTGAAGATTCATCTGTTCTCTGGTGGACCGAAAGAACCGAATGGAGCCTCTACAAAGTACCCGTAAAGACCCCATTCGGTTCCTTTTTAAAAAACTAAAAAAAAAACAGCAAACTTTTAAAATGCTGAAATTCGGATTCTACGTTAAAAGTTGCATTCGAAACTAACGGATTAATCGCAATACTTTTTCTTGTAGCGTTAAAAACTTTAAAAAAATAAAATACTTGTCATTTACATGGGCCGAAGGCGCCTTCAAGTGCATCTTCTTTTAGTAGCAGATAATAAGCATTCCGTCGGTAACTTTAAGAATGTTGTCTGGATGCTAGCGCCACACAGTGGAAACTTCAGACAACAACGCTTCGATGCAAGTGACAGAGAATTTTATTTTTAGACTTCGCGCGCAACATACTACTTGTGCTAGGGTACTATAGACAGGAATATGCAACCGCCATTCTGGTTCCTGGACAGTTCGCGGGAAACAGTGCCAAAAGCATATCGTATAACTTAATTAAAATTAAGTGTAGCATAGAAGAAAAATGGTCTGCTGCAGTGCTCCGTTTTATAAAAATCGAAACGAGGATGGATGTAAACTTTACCGTTTTCTACTAGGGCGTAGAGAAAGACTGTCAATATGGATAATAAATTATAGACGCGACAAATGGAAACCGAATTTAAATTCAAGATTTTGCGAAGTTATTATTAATGTTTATGACTGTCACAATATAATTCAAATATAGGGGGTCTGAAGATTACGTTTATGCAATTAAATTGCCTATGAGCATTTTTTTGATAAATTAAAGCGAAATGAGATTCAGAAGAAAGTAAGGTTAGGAACCCGTTTTTCTACAGAACGACGCACATTAACCCACGCAAATAAAAAGGACTTATGATGTGAAATATAAATAGCTATTACAATAAACTCTTGAAAAAGTATTGTATTAACGTTTGACGCAATTTTTGCAAGAGCTACTTTTTGGCAAATGTGCCGGTTAAAAAATCATATAGTCGAATTTAAATATTTCATATATTATATCACGTAATTTTATTCATAATTTATGTTTTGATAACAATGCTTCAGTATAATTCAAAAATAAATAATCTATATCATGTAAGTGTATTTATATAATTCGATATCAATTTAGTAATTTTGAATTTGGCGGGAAACCAGAATGGCAACTTGCATATTTCCATCTAATATAGTACCTTACTTGTGCTATTATGGATGCGCTTGAAATCACCTTCAGCAGAAGCTAATGTCATTTTTTCAAATTTTGAACGCTGCAAAAAAAAGTATTGCGATTACTCCGTGAGTTTCTAATAAAAAATTTAACGTAGAATCGGAGTTTCCACAGTTTAAAAGTTGATCTTTCTGTTTTTTTGAGTCTTTTAAAAAGGAAGCGAATGGTGTCTTAACGGGTACTTTGTAGAGAGTCCATTCGGTTCCTTCGGTCCGCCAGGGTTTGGTTACAAATTAATTTCTCCAACAGAAAATTTAACTATTCCTTTTGTTTTTGAAAATTGATATTGAAAATTCAATTATTTCGTTTAAAATTCAAGTATTTAAAAAAAAATCTATTTTTCTGTAGAACATGATCTTTTTCTTTGAAAGTTAATCGCCTTGTTTAAAATATTTTCTTCTTGGTTAGAAATTTCAAATATTCCAGTTGAATATTTTTTAGTAATTAATTCTTTTAGTTAATAATTTTTCAATGAAAACGTGTTTCCGACTGAGGATTGACAGCTGTCGATCTGAGTTAAACTATCTAACAAGTTACGACTTTTTCGCAAAAGGAAGGTGGCGGCGCTAAGGGCTTTTTCCAACTCCAAACTTTTCCGTCGCTTCGTCTGCTACAAGGCAGTCACGGAAAACTTAAAAGTACCGCTTTTCCTTACAAAATAATTTCTCCAAGGGACCCAACCGATGTCGGCTCATATATTTTCTTCGGTCTCCCAAAATTAACATTACAATGTCAAATTTTGATTGCGTCAGAGACTACCATTTCCCCTTAAGGACATGTGATACTTAGAAAATTGTTGATTTTACCAGTTTTAAGTTCCCCCGGCTTTTTTTTCTAGAATAATAAATATTTTGTCTTAAAAATTTGGGAAATGATAACGAACATGCTAACGGACGTCCCTACACACTTTTTTTTGTAGGTTAATTCAAAAAAGTTTTAATTTAGCAAAATGTGATTAATTTGCATAGCGCTTAGGAAATAGTAGATTTTTTCAGCGTTAGAGTCTCCCGGCTTTTTTTCCTAGGATAAGAAATGTTCTGCCTTCAAAATCTGGGAAATGATAGCGAACATGCTAACGAACGTCCCCACACACTTTTTTTGTGTTTCTTTATCAAAAAATTTTTGATATTGCTAACAACGTGCGTGTATATTTCGAGGTTATATGTGTTACAATTCACCCGAGCGTTACTTCCAAACTACATAATATTTTTGGCCGAAAACATTGGGCTTACAAATAAACATAGTAACTAATCTCCCGGAACTAACCTTGTTTGCAGGCAATCAAAAAAGTTTATTTCATAAATAATTTCCAGATTATCGTAAAGGTAGAGATGAAAAACCACGTAACCTCAAAATAGTGCATATGCATACAATTTTTATTTAGCACAATAAATTTTTTTGTTATTATCCCTCAAAAAAGAGTTCGGGGACGTCCGTTATGATATTTTATAGCATCTCCGAATTCAGTTCTTAAAAATTTTCATTTTTGTGGAAAAAAATCGGGGAAACTGTAAGTATCACAGGCCCTTAAAAAATTTTAATTTTAATTTTAAAATTTTAAAGTATTCCAGTTAAACATTTCTTAATAATTAATTCTTTTAGTGAATAATTGTTTAATGAAGGCGTGTTACCGACTGAGTATTCATAGCTGTCGATCTGAGTTGAACTATCTAACAAGTTGCGACTTTTTCGCAAAAGGAAGGTGGCGGCGCTAGGAGCTTTTTCCATCTCCAAACTTTTTTGTCGCTTCGTCTGCTACAAGGCAGTCACGGAAAACTTAAAAGTACCGCTTTTCCTTACAAAATAATTTCTCCGAGGGACCCAATCGATGTCGGCTCATATATTTTTTTCCTTCTCCCAAAATTTCGATATACTAACTTATTTAGTTTAAGAAAAAAAAAGGCGGACAAAATTAACATTACTAGGTCAAATTTAGATTGCGTCAGAGACTTCCATTTTACCTTAAGATTTGTTTTTAGTATTCAATTATTTGTTTATACTTCACAAAACAATCGTAAAAACACTTTATACAAAAATTAAAATACATACCTTTAAAATTGTACCTACTCTTTCTAGTTACAGTTTTCAGCACCAGGTGGCGAAATGGTCGATCACTATTCCCAATAATTGAAAGTAGACTACATATATGTCTGGATTTTCTTAAAAGTTGCTTATTTAACTAGTTTTTAATAAATAATTTAAACTATTCAAATTAAATTTGTTTCATTTAAATTCATGATTTTCTATCGGAACTGTTGTTCCTCTATTGTTTAATGCTGATTCATAATCGCTACAGAATGGGTACAAAAATTACGTGGCCGATTAAAAAAGCCGGTTTTTCATTCGAAACTCACTCGAACCAATGAGGACCAGTATCTGAAATTCCAGTGACAGATACGCTATTCAGAAGACCTCAAAAGCCATTCAAATACAAATGAATTGATTTTTGTTTCCTGGGCTTCTATATAATAATAAAAGTCTACATTTTTTCCAGAAAAAGCCCGGGAATTAGCAAAGATCGTGGGATCAACAGAAAATTTTGTTGCGAGCGATGGATGGCTCACCTATTGGAAGAAAACTTATGGGATTCGTCACCTAGCAGTTACTGGCGAAAAATTATCGGATGATTTAATTGAGATTGAAGAATTCCAAGACACTAAAGGTTTTTATACTATATTAACAGTTGAAACACATCAGACGGAGAATTCTTCCGAAAATGATGTGGATTCGAAAGAGGATGTTGCTAAAGTTTTAAAACAAGACGCTTTTAAAGGACTGATGGATGTTATGAATTACTGTAAGGAACAAAAAAGTACGGAAGCATTAGCATTGCTGGAAACGGTGAAAAAAAAATTATTTGATCGAATTCAATTTTTATTGTGTAAGAAAATGGCTGTTGTGTAAAAATTTAATATATATTTATGTACTGCTGCTAATATTTGGTTGGAAATAAAAAAAAAATTACAGATTTTTTAAACTTTTATGATTTTTTCTTAATGTATTTGAAAGTTTCCAATCTGTAAATTTAGTTTAATCTAGAATATCTAAATGTTAAAAATTGAACAGATTACAATTTTTTAAATGGAGAAAAAATGAAATATTTTCAGATTGGAATTTTGAAAATCCGCAACAACTTTCTTCTGAAGATTATTCCTTTAGATATATATTTTATCATTTGGTTGAAAATTTAATAATTTTCTTTAAAAGATATTCACTTTAATTGCAAATTGTTTATATTTCTTATTTTGGTGTTAGAAAGTGAACTTAAATCTTCTTCTTGAATATTCAAAAAATTGGTTAAAAAGTCATAATTTTTGGGTAAAAATTCTGCTGATTAAATATAATATTTCGGCGTTGAAAAGTGAACTGAAACATTTTCTGGATGAAAATTAAACTATTTTGATAAATTTGTTTTTATTTAATTAAAAATCCATCTTTTTGGATAAAAATGCAACTGTTTGGTTGGAAGTTAAACTATTATACCATTTTCTGGAAAATTTATTTTTTGTTAAAAATTTATATTTTTATGTTTAAAAATGAACTGAAATCTTTTCTGGACGAAATTTCAACTTTTTAAAGAAAAGTTTGTGGTTTTTATTTAAAATTCATCTGTTTTTGTACAAATTTAACCTTTCTTGGATAAAAATGCAACTATTTGGTAGAGAACTCAACTATTTTGTTAAAAATTCATCGCTTTTTGTTGAAAAAAATTCTTTTTTCTATGAAAACACATTTTTTTGTAATTAGAAATTCTTCTACTTTAAGAGAAATTGCATCTTTTTTGATAAAAAATGCACCTATTCGGTAGTAAATTCAACAGTTTTGTGAAAATGCTATCCTTTTTGATAAAAAACTTCTTTTTTTTAGATTAAAAATTCCATTTTTTTTTCGTAAAAAATGATATTATTATTATATTATTCAATTAATTTCTTTAATAGATTTGGTTGATTTGGTTAAAAATTTAATTATTTTGTTGACAATTAATTTTTTTATTTTAAAATTCAACTTTTCTTGGATAAAAGTTACAACTCAGCATTGTTAAAATTTTATTTTTTTGTTAGAAGGATCATGTGCTTGGTTGAAAATATAAGTTTTCAATGGACATTAATTTTTTTTCTTAATTGATTTTTTAACAGAAAATGTAATTATTCAATTTTTTAAGATTTATATTTGACACGCTCAGAGCAAAAGCGAACTAAAAAAAAAGTTGTCCTAAGAATTAGCCGAGAGATAAAAGGACACAAGAATGAAGGGAGAAGATTCCCCCCACTTTGCTGCTGCGAAGACCAGCCTCGTGTAAAGCCGAAAATGCGCGAACACGAATCGGAGCTTGTCCGACTTCACAAATGACGATCTAACAAAGAGCTTATACAGATAGAGTAGACATGCTAAAGGCGCGCGGCAAGTGGGAGCGTCAGCGGTTAGTAAGAGAGAGACGATTGCGTTGGCTTGCTGTCTTTGTCTACTGGAGCATGCGCATTGACCTCATTAACGTTTACCCGTGAATTGAATCGCTTGTTTATGACATATATTTTTTTAAACGTAATGTCATGCAAATACGAAAAGGTGCATACTGGATTATCAACCAATTAAATCATTAATTGGTTAACTTACATGTATGATACTTACTTGTGGAAACTACGACTTTTATCTCCAGGTATTGATTCCTTCTTACACAGGCAACAATTAATAGTCATATTAAATAAACATATACAGCCCAACAATCTTTGGTTCGCAGCTATACTGCTAATAATAACATTGAGATACATAGGTTAAAGTTTGACCGTTATACCAGCGCTGCGCGCGTGCGCAGTACGCTATGAAAGAGAGAGATAGCAATCCAACGCAATCGTCTCTCTCTTTCTAACCGTGGACGTTCCCACTTAGGGGCATGCCTACTCTATCTGTATAAGCTCTTTGCGATCTAATCAGCTGCTCCTCAAATTTATTCTGATTTTAAAATACTGAGTTACCATAGAATAATTACATTTATTGCGAAGTAGAAAATATTTTCACCATATAATTGAATTTTTTACTAAAATGATACATTTTTAACGGAAAATGGAATGTTTAATCTTTATCTAAACAAATTATATTAGATCAACAGAAAAGAATTTTTATTTAAAAGGTGGCAAAATAAATTATTTTTAACCAAAACAGATAATTTTCGAAACACGAAGAATAATTTAATTAAAAAAAAAAAAAACATGAACTTTTAATGAGTGAAAGCAGTCCATTTTTAAGCAAAAAAATGCATCACAATAGTTCAATCTTTAACGAAAAAATATATATATTTTCAACTAGAAAAGATCAGTTTTAAATAAAAAATGATACAGTTAAAATTTAAGTATTAAAAAAGGTTTTTTCAACCAAAAAGAATCGAATTTTCAATAAAGGTGTTAAATAATCAAACAAAAGAATCAATTTTTTTACCAAAATAGATGAATTTTCAAACAAGAATGATAATTTTCTACTATAAAATAAGAATTTTCAACTGAAAAAAAAATAAATAAAACTGTCAGACTTTTAACTTGAAAATTAATATTAAAACTAAAAAAACAAGTATTTAACCAAACATGCAATAGTTCTTGTTCAATTAAAAAAAATTAATTTTTGACGGAAATAATGAATTTTCAACTGAAAAATATAAATTTTAACAAAAAATTTAACAGTTCAATTTTAAATTCAAAATTTAATTTTGAACAACAAGAAAACAATCTAATTTACTACAGATTAGAAGTTTGAACAAAGAAGTATATACACAAACAAAAAGAATAATACTCTACCAATTAGATGGATTTTTAACCATATACATAATTGAATTTGAAGAAAAAAGATAAATTTTTAACAAAAAATGGAATTAATACAGGTTTAGCAAAAAAAAAAAAAATTATAAAAAATCAAAAAAATTAATTTTAAAATGGGAAGAAGAATTTTCAAAACAAATCAATTTTTACTAAAAAGCCGAAATTCCCACTAAAACAAAATTCTCTTTCAACCAAAAAACAATGAATTTTTAATCAAGGAAAGTAATTTTCAAACAAATATTTTTCTTAAAAAACACGAATTTTCAAAAAAACGAATTATCTAAAAAATAGGTAGTTTTCAGATATAAATGCGATCGTAAAATTTTCAATCTAAAAAATAATTTTAAAATTACGAATTTACCAAAAAATTTTAACCAGATAGTTGAATGTGTTAACTAAAACAGATTTTTCAACCAGGAAGGGAATAGTTTAATTTTCAGCTGAAAAAAATGTATAAACAAATTCATTATTTTTAACGAAAAATATCAGTTTTTAAACAAGAAGGAAAAGTTTCTACCAAAAAGACGAACTTTCAACTGAAAAAAACAAACACTTTTTAATTGAAAATTTCATTTTATGCTCAAAGTTTTAGTGGAAAAAATTTAATTTCAACACAAGAATAACATACAAAAAAAAGAATTTTCAACCAAAATGTGCATTCTATTTCTGTAAAAAAAGTTTAAATAAGTAGATAAAAATCATAATAATAAACAATGAATTTCAATGTTTATTTAAAACAATTTTTCTCGTTATTGGCCTGAAACGCGAACTGAATTATTAATAGAAATAAATAAGAAAGTCTAACTCTTTTTTACTGAATACATTCCTTTTTAGTTTGAAACTTCTAGTATTACATTTTTTTGATTGAGGTTCCATCTTTTTTTGTTGAAAATTTTTTTATTTGGTTTAAAATGAACTTTCCTGTAAGAAATTCATATATTCGGTTTGAAAATTCTGAGGTTTTGCAAATTAATGTTCAATCATTGTTAAATTTTCGATAAAAAAGATTAATTTTCTTGTTGAAATTGTTTTAAATGATTGAAATTCATTGAAAACTCCTTAGGATATTTTAAAACATCCTAAAATATTTAAAATCCTTTAAAATCTCTTGAAATTTTTCAAAGCTCTTTAAAATTCCTTGAAATTTTAAAAATACCCTAAAATATTCCAAATCCCTTAAAATCGCATGCTAAATTGTTGAAATCAATGGACAATTCCTTGGAATCTATTAAAATATCCTAAGATATATCAAATCCTTTAAAATCTCATATTAAATTACTGTAATCAATTGAAAATTCCTTGGAACCTTGGAAAAATGGAATGAAAATTCATTTACATCTTTTTAAAAATCCTCATATATTTAAAATCCTTTAAAATCTTTTGAAATCTCTTGAAAATTCAAAAATACCCTAAAATAAATCATATCTTTTACAATCTCATACTAAATTATTGAAATCAATTGAAAATTCTCGCAACATTTTTTTTTAATCTATGTATTCGGCTTTACACGAGGCTGGTCTTCGTAGCAGCAAAGTGGGGGAATCTTCTCCCATCATTCTTGTGTCGTTTTACCTCTCGACTAATTCTTAGGTCGTTTTTGCTCTCGCGTGTTTTTACTTCTATTTTCCGCAACTTTTTTTTTATTTCGCTTCTGCTCTGAGCGTGTCATTTTTCAGTTAAAAATTCGCGTGTTTTGGTCAAAATAATAATTTGTTAGTTTGAAATTTAATTTTTATTTGTTAAAAATGGATCAGTTTCGTGGGAAATTAATTTTTTGCTAAAAAGACTTATTTTTTGTTTAAAAATTGAATTTTTGTAGTGTAAAACTTGTCTTCTAAATTGAATGTTCAATAATTTAGCTAAACTTTTATTTATTAAAAAAAATTTCCTATAAATTTGATTCTTTTTTTATTGAAATATAAACTATGGCAGGGAATTTTGCAAATTTTTCGTTTCGCATTTTTCCGCTAGAGGCGCTACGAGCGATGCGTATAAAAGAATACGTATAAAAGAATGTAATATTTAATTGGAATAGTTACATTTTCAGTTAAAAAATAATAATTTTTCACACACAAAAAAACAGTTAAAAAAAATAGTTACATTTTCAACCACAGTACGAAATTTTCAACTAAAATCAAAAATGATGAATATTTTACTAGGAAAATTGAATTTTCAACCGAAATAATTAACTTTGAGCAAATAATATAATATTAATTACTACTAAAAAAGATGAATTTTTCACAAAATACATTAATTTTCAACTAAAAAATATGCATTCTCAACAAAAAATTAAATAGTCAAATTTTCAGTTAAAAAAAGAAATATTTAAACAAAGAGATGAATTTTCAACTAAAATGATGAAATAATTAGCAGAATTATAAACAAATGAAAATAAAATTTATTTTCAACAACAAAAAATTCAACAGAATGTTTTAGTAATAACATGAACTTTCAACTATAAAAAAAAGGAATATTAAAAAAAATAGATCATTTTTCAATCGAAGAGATGAATTTTCAATTAAAATAATGAATCTTTATATAAAAATTAATTTTCGAGAAAAAATTTTATCTTTCATTCAAGTATTTAAATTTTCATTGAAAAAAAAAAGAATTTAATTTTTAATCAACAGTTTCAGGCAAAAAGAGAATAGTTAAATTTTCAATTAAAAATCTATTTTTACATTTATATTTAAATTTATATTCCCAAAATAAAAACAATTTTATAAAAAGTATGACCAGTAATCGACTTTATTTATTGTCAATAATAACACTAAAATTAGTATAATTTTCAACATTTTTGGAAACATCTTTATCTGGAATTTTGTTACAATAAAGTTCTATTTAAAAATTGCTGTTATATTATTTAAAATAAATATTCATACCTGTTTTTCCTTCACTGAAACAACCTGTTGTATCCGCACTCCAAAAAGGCAAAAAAAAACCTCTCATTTTTTAGAATCACTTTAAAAAATTTTTAAATGTTCAATTTACACTAACCTAAAAACTTTCGATAATTAGGTTTAAAAAATCTGGCAAAATTCGTATAGGAAAAGCCAAAAAAGAAAGATGTCACTCTAACCTCAAATTATGTTTAAGAAAAAAAAATAAAACATGAATCAACAAGACCTTCATAATTTCCATATCGGTTACAAGTTTCTAATTTTAAATAAGTTTTAGCCACTTGAGTTTCAATACTTTGAGAACTAGATTAAATTTCAATTCCAACCAAAACCGCGATTAAAATTTTTAGATATTTATCAGTGAATCGATTTTCGAGATCTCTTTTGTACACATCTTCACACTAAATGGAGAACGGCCTCGATCCAAAACTTTCGAAAAAACTAGAACCTGATAAATTGATTATATAATATTGTAATTGATCATTATTTATATATTGTTTATTAATATATTTTGTAGGTTTTTCAACGTCCCTTATTTTTATCGCAGACTTCGATTTTTCCGGAATTTTTAATAAAAGTGAAATATTTCGCGATTTCGGGAGTTTTTTTGTTTCATAACCTAAATAATAACGAATTTAAGAGTGGCGGTTATCGAAATGTTTAAATTCGGCTTCCGTCATGCGCGACACTTCAAATTTTCAAATAACGTTTTTCAGCTAAAGTGGGGAAAATCCAAGATGTCTGCACGCCGAAGGTCAAGCAATAATAATAATTGCATTCAACAAAAAATAGAATAGTGAAAATTTTCGTTTAAAAAAATTGATTTTTAACAACAGAAACGAATTTTGAACAAAAAGCATGAATTTTTTAACAACAAAAAAATCATTTTTAAGAACAGAAATAAATTCTCAAAAAAAAAATGTAATATTTGATAATTCAACACAAAAAATATTTTAATTTTAAACCAAAAGAGTCGAATTCGTCCAAAATGAAACAAATTTTTAATAAAGTAGTTAAATTTTTAATCTAAAGCAGCTACATTTATACAAAAAATTAATCTTTCACGATAAAGATTAATTCTTTAAAATAAAAATTATTTTTTACCAACAAAATTAATTTTCATACCAGAAGATTAATTTTGCACCCGAAATGATTAATTTTGGAGAAAATACGCGAATTTTTACTAAGAAATATATAATTTTAACCAAAAATCAAACATTTAAATTTTCAACAAAAATAAAATTACTTTTTTACCACAAGATGAATTTTCAAACTAGAAAAATCATTTTCTATCAAAAAATTAATTTTTAAGTAAAAATATACATTTTAAACAAGAAAAACATTTTTTTGCCAATTTCATTCAACAAAAAATCGAATAGTAAAAATTTTCAGTCAAAAAAATTGATTTTTAACAACAAAACAGTTAAATTTACCAAGACTATTAGGTCTTTAAATAAAAAGAGAGCACCAAAAGAAACGAGTTTTGAACAAAATACATAAATTTTCAATTAAAAATGATAAATTTTTAACAAAAATAATTAATTTTAAAACAAGGAGATGAATTTTTAACTAAAAAGGATAAAATTGCAACAACAAATATAATATTTCATAACTGAAAAAAATGTATTTTCATTTCAAGCCAAAACCGTTGGATTCAACCAAAAAATCCAAGTTTTGAACAAAAAATATTGAATTTTCAATAAAGTTGCATAAATTCTAACATGTTCAGCTGATTTTTCAATATAAACAAAAATCAAATTTATACACAGAAGATTAATTTTCTGTCAAAATAATTATTTTTATAACAAAATATTAAAAATTTCACCCAAAAAGATCAACTTTTTCAAAAATTTAATTTGTAATGAAGTTGTTCAACTTTCAACCCAATTTTCGAATTTTCAATATAAAAAAAATAAATTTTCAACAAAAAATGTCATCTTTAATAATTAAAAAAAAAAAAGATTTTCATTTTAAACCAAAACAGTTGAATTCAACCAAAAAAGAAATTTTTTCACAAAATAGTTCAATTTTCAACCAAAAAGATCAATTTTGAACCAAAAAACTAAATTTTTAACAAAGTTATTCAATTTTCAACAAAGTAGTTCAATTTTCAATCCAAAGCAGATACATTTCTACAAAAAATTAAATTTTTACGATAAAGACTAATTATTTAAAATAAAAATAATTATTAATAAAAAAAATGAATTTTCAAACGAGAACAGTTATTTTGCACCAAAAAAGGCCAATTTTTAAGAAAAATAAAAGAAGAATAATTTACTACCAAAAAAATGACTTTTTTACTAAACAGGATAAATGTTGATTCAAGACTATTTGAATAGTTTCTATTTTTTTAAGTCTAAAAATCTAAATTTTGGTTTTTATTTTTTAAATATTTTCAAATTTTAAATTCTTTTTTAATGATTAATTAATTCTTTTTTCAAATGATTTTAATGTCTCATATAATTTTAAAAAATGCCTGCAAAATTTAAAAAATGAAGACAATAAATCTTCACCGTTTTGCAAAAATTTTTCGAACTGTTTTGAAATCTTTTTAAATTTTCAACAAAAAATCATTTCTAAAAATAAAAATCCATTTATAATATTTTTGTAATCCTTAAAATTCTAAATTTTATTTTACATACAAAAAATCTTAATAAAATTTGGTTATTCTCTTAAAACCGTTCAAAATTCTTAAATAGTTACTAATTTTGTTTAATTTTTAAAAATTCTACATTTCGTTACAAAAATGTTTAATTCTTTAAAAATCTACATTTTCTTTTAAAATTTTTGAAATATTTTCAAATTGTTAATTATTTTTTAATTTTTACATAACTTCTAAATCTAAACCTTCTAAATATCTTTTCAAATTATTTTGAAATTTCATAAAAGTTTTAAAAAGTTTTACTTTTGAATCTTTTCAAAACTTTGAAATATTTTTTAACATAATTTGAATTTTTCATAGAATTAAAAGAAATCTTGAAAAATTAGACAAATTACCTTTAAATCTTTTAGATTCTTTTTCGACATCTTTGAAAATCCTTTAAAAAATTTAAAAATCTTTTTAAACTTTTTTTAAATTTTATTTTTAAAATATAAAACATCATTTATAATTTTTCCAGAAATCCTAAGAAGATTTCGTTATCATCTTGAAACCGTTCAAAATTCTTAAATAGCTTCTAATTCTTTAAATCTTTAAAATTCTAAATTTTGTTAACAATTTAAAAAAAAATTAATCTACATTTCGTTTTAAAATTTGTGAAATATTTTTTTAATTTTAATTATTTTCAAATCTTTTCAAAACTTCAAAGCCTTATAAATTTCTTTTCATATGATTTGAATTTTTTCAAAAAAATGTTTAAAAATCCTTTGTAGACATTTTTGGAAATCTTTTAAAATGTTTTAAAATCTTATTAAAATTTTCTTTAAAAATATATTCATTTTTAAAACTTCTATGAAAAATTGAAGTCATTTGAAAATATATTTAGAAGGTTCAGATTTAGAAATTTTGGAAAAATTTAAAAATAATATAGAAAAAAAATTATTATAAATTTGCTCAGGAATCTTAAGAAAATTTTTTCATTTTCTGATATTTCTTAAAAAAACTTATTTCTTCAGATCTTATAAATTCTTATAAGTTCTAATTATTATTTTATTTTATTAATGAATAAAAGTCTATTTTCTTTCTCTTCAGATTCTCTACAAATGGCATATTTTTTATTTTTGTTCATTTTTTGTTACTCTATTGCACATGGAATTGAAATTTGTTTAAATTGATTAATGATTCATTTAATAACAAATAATTCAATAAGATGAGCTACCATTAATTATTAGTTATTTATTATCTTGAAACCTTTGAAAATATGTAAAAAGCTTTAAAATTGCATCTCGAATTTTATTTAGAATTCTTTAAAAGTGTAAATTTTATTTTAAAATTTTCAAAATCTTTTTTAAATTCTTTTTAATTTGATTTTAAATTCAATGTAAGTTTTAAAATGATTTTAATTTATTGCAAATTTCCAAAAAAATGTGCCTCAAAATCTTTCATATTTTTTTCTAAATTTTTGAAAAACTATTAAAATGTTATCTTTAAAAAAAAAATTTGAAATTTTCTCAGGATTCTTAAATTTTTTATCATCGTAAAACCGTGGTTTAAAAATTTTTAAATCGTTTCAAATTTTAAATTATTTTTTTAAACTTCTGAATATCTTTTTAAATGATTGGAATTTAAAAAACTGAAATCCTAAACAATTAAGGAAATTTTCTTAAAATCTTGCTGATTGTTTTTCAACATTTTTAGAGATCTTTAGAAATCTTTTTGAATATTCTTCAAAATATAAAATGGTCTGAAATTTTTCTAAGAATCTCAATACAATTTTGTATTCTTTTAAAACTTTTCAAAACTCTTAAAAAGCTTATAATATTTTGATTAAAAATCCTAAGGAGTCTACATTAAAAAAAATATATGAAATATTTTAAAGTTTAAAATTATTTGTCAATCTTTCCAAAATTTATAAATATCTCCTAAATTTATTCGAACTTTTTTGATAATTTTGTATTATTGCAAAATTGAAAAATTTTGCTTTCAAATCTCCTACATTTTTGTTGGATTTTTAGAAAATAATTTGAAAAGTTTAAAAATCTTTTTTAAATTTCTCTTAAAACTAATTCTTCAAATTAAAACATCATCCATACAAAAACCAATTTTGCACAATTACAAATTTTTTTTTAATTCCAATCATTTTAAAGATATTTAGAAGTTTTTTTTTAATTTCAAAATTAATTAAAATTTTTAAAAGGCGTATTAAAAGTAATTATTTATATTAAAAAATTAATTATAAAAGAATATTTATATTTTAAAATATTACAAAAGGTATAGTAAGAATAGTTTTTTGTCATAGAATCCATATCCATATCGGTTTTGAAAAGATGCAAAAACAATTTTAAAGTTAAAATGATTTCAAGAAATTACAAAAAAATTTAGATTTATGAAGATTTTTAACAAAAAACTTAGATGTTTTTTTTTTAATTCTGAAAGGTTTCAAGAGAATACAAACATTTTCCTAATAAGTCTGAAAAATTTTTAATAATTTTTTATTTCAGAAAATTAACTTTAAAATATTGTTAAAAAAGATTTTAAAACATTCCAAAAGATTTCCAAACGAGATTCGCAGACTTTTTTCAAAGTTTAAGGAAAAAGTAATCATTTTAATAGTTATTTAGATTTTTTAAACTTAAAAAATAAAAATTTCAAGGAACTTAAAAATCTTTTATTTTTTGAAGATTTTGTTATAAAATATTGAAGTTCTTTTTAAAGAGTTTAAAGGGTTTCAAAATTATAAAAAAATTTATGAAGATTCCTGGAAAGGCTCAGTAATTTTTTTCTACGATTTCGAAAAAATTTCCAAAACAATTTAAAATATTTCAAATAATTTAAAATAAAATTTAGAGTTTTAAAGATTTCGAAATACATGTTGGAATTATTTCAAGATTTTCAAAAGTTTCAAGATAATAAAAACTTTTCGTAAGATTTCTGAAAATATTTAAAGTTATTCTTTATATATTTTTTGCATAATTTAAAGGTTTGAAGATTTAAAAGGATTAGAAATATTTTTAAACTTCAAAAAAGTTATAAATTTTTTTCAAGCTTCAAAAAGTCATGGTTTCTAAAATGTTAAGCTCAAATTTTTCTGAAAATTTGGCAAAATCCTGTATAATAAAAAAAAATTCTTATCAATTTCCTAGATACTTTTTCCATGTATTTGAAATCTTCAAAAATCTTTTTGAATTTTTTCGAGAAACCTAGTAAAATTACATTTATTTAATTAAAAGCAAATAAACAAAGAAACTTAAAAAACAATATACAGTTATTATACATTTTAATTTTGTACCAGTAATTATAATTTGCCTACAATTTTCTTACTTTCTTAAGTATAGGCTGTATGGATAACGATAAAAAAAATGGTCAAATTTTAAACATAATGTAGATATTTGAAGATTTTAAAATAAAATTTTGAACTTTTGTAAGGATTTTGAAGGTTTTAAAATTATGAAAAGAATGTCATAGATTTTATGGCAACATTTAAAAATAGAAAATTATTACATTTTTCAAAATTTTTAAAGGTTTCAAGATAATAAAAAAATGTTATTTGGATTTTTCGAAAAATTACGAGTTTTATTATTCACAACATTTATTTCAAGACAATATTTTAAAATATTGTAAAACATTCCACAGGTTTTGAAATTAGTGACAAAAAACCTGAAAGATTTGAAAACAATTTTTTTAATTTTCCAGAACTTTTGCAGTGTTAGGAAAAATTCAAGTATTTTTAAAAGATATTTTGAATTTTTTTTGTACTTAAAAAATACTAAGAAAATTTCAAGAAACCTAAAACAAAATGTAAATTTTTGAATTATTCGAAATAAAATATTAAAGTTTTTTTAAAAGATTTTGAAAGGTTTTAGGAAAATAAAATTTTTTTAAAGATTCCTGGGAATACTCAAAGTGATTTCTTAAAAATTAATTTTAAGAGGACAATTAAAAATATGATAAAATATTACAAAATATTTCCGCAAAGGTTAACAATTAAACCAGAAGAGATCACTCTAAAAATCATTTAAAGAATTTTTGGTGCAAAAAGCAATATTTTTCTACACGTAAATGTTGGAATTTATTACAAAATCTATAAAAATCACAATTGTATTTTAACAAATATAATTAACCATATGCATATCATTTTAAGAATATCTGTAGCAACTCATGCGATTAAGGGAAATAAAAGTATGAAAAATTTCAAATTCTAATATTTTGCCACAAAAATTGTTTACGAAATTAATTGTTGTTAATTTTTAATTGAGTTTTCTTTGTAAAAGTTATTTTCAAAACTTCAAGCATTTTATGCTCAAGAATATTGTTTGTTTAAATTATAATATTTTGCAATTCGTTTATTTATTTTGTTTATAATAATAAATCTAATCAATGAAAAAGTTAATTTTCTTAAATTAAATTGAAAATCGGGCCAAAGTTTTAGACTGTATAAATTTTTGAACGGAACCCAGTGGGCACAAAATTTGGCGACGTCTTTACGACATCGTTACGACATCTTTACGATATTTTTACGGCATCCTATGTCCGTGTGGTGTCGTTGTCTTTACGATATCGTAAATACATCGTCAGATCATACGACGCGTGTTTACGATATCGTAAAAACACCTTAACGACATGGACATAGGATATCGTAACGTTGTCGTAAAGATGTCGTAACGATGTCGTAAAGGCGTCGCCAAATTTTGTGCCCACTGGGAAGTAATTCGTTTCATCCCACTTTGCGCCATTTTCCACAAAATCATATGGATCAATAATATTCGTTTATGATAAATATTTATAAAATTGTCATGAATTTAAAATATTGGCAGATAAAAGTTGCAACTAAACATAATGCAGAACGTGTTTAATAATCCTTAATCTGAAGGATCGGTACTTTTAGGATGAAAAGGGGCTAAATTGTGTACTTGCTAATAAGAAATGTTTACACAAATAAAAAAAATGTTTGTTATAAATGTTCATAAGAATAATAAATATTAAATGTTGGTTTAATTTAGCTAGGAATCACGCACTATGAGTCCATTCATACTTTTTGTTAAAAAAAAACGTATTTTATAAAAAAAAAAATAATAAATCAGGCATTTTTAAAAAATAATTGTTTATAAAAATGACGGTATTATTCAGAATTTATTTGCCTTAACTAAAAACTGTTCAGCATGTGCCTGGAAATAATTGTACGTGGAATAATAATTTTTACACAATTAAAATTGTCAACAGATTTCATTTATTTATGAATTTAATTTATTAATAATATCTTATAAAAAAACTGCCCAATGGCGGATAAATAAAGGGACGTACCTGTTGGATTTTGAAGCACTTCTATCTGTTTGCGTTTCATAATAATTGGAGCTCTATGAGGAAGTACCGGCCCTAGTCGTCACAGCGCATTAAGAGTTAAAAAATAAACAAATAAAAAAACATAAATTTTATGTTTTTAATTTCAACATAAAAAGGCTTTCAATACTGTTAATGAAAGAAAAGGATAAAATCGATAATCTCTTTAAGGTTGAAGAACGATTAATAAGTGTTTTTTTAATAAACAATTTAAAATTTGCCTTTTTAATTTTCTTAAAACTCAATTTTCTTTAGTACATTAAACACTAAAAAGAAACAAAAAATGATCAAACTCAATGACTTAAAATAGTTTGTTTTTAATATAATAAAATTAAAATTCAGGAACTCGAATGCGCACTTTGTCTGCATGAATTTTCTACAAGTTGATCAAGTTTTAAAAAATTTTAAATTTTGAAAAATCGTTTGGCATGATTCTTTAGTGCCATAAACATTAGAAAATGGAAAAATGACTTATTTGAAATAGTTTATGTTTTTAACATTACAGAAAAAAACCAGGAAAGAGAACGTGGGTCCTGCTCGTGTAAATTTACTTCTAGTTGTTAACAACATTTGAAAAACGAAAAATTTTGCAAAATAGTTTGGCATGATTCTTTAGTACCCTTAACACTACAAAATAGCAAAAAATGAGCAAAATCAATTGTATAAAATAGCTTGCTTTTTATATTAAAGAAAAAATCCAGGAGAGAGAACGTGGGTCTTGCTCGTGTAAATTTACTATTAGTTGTTAACAACATTTGAAAAACGAAAAATTTTGCAAAATAGTTTGGCATGATTCTTTAGTAACCTAAGCACTACAAAATAGAAAAAAATGAGCAAAATCAATAGTTTGAAATAGCTTGCTTTTAATATTACAGAAAAAATCCAGGAAAGAGAACGTGGGCCTTGCTCGTGTAAATTTACTTCTAGTTGTTAACAACATTTGAAAAACGAAAAATTTTGCAAAATAGTTTGGCATGATTCTTTAGTAGCCTAA
>NC_046666.1:3037198-3049171 GCF_010883055.1 Belonocnema kinseyi | reverse complement strand
CAAACATTCAGGAAAGAGAACGTGGGCCTTGCTCGTGTAAATTTACTATTAGTTGTTAACAACATTTGAAAAACGAAAAATTTTACAAAATAGTTTGACATGGATTCTTTAGTATTCTAAGCACTACAAAATAGCAAAAAATGAGCGAAATCAATTATTTGGAATAGTTAATGTTTTTATTATAGAAAGAAAATTCAGGAAAGTGAATGCGGACCTTGCGCACGAAAATTTATTATTATTTATTGATAACTTTAGAAACAATAAGAATTTTTCAAAATCGTTTGTCATGATTCTTTAATACCCTAAGAACTGCAAAATAGCCAAAAATGGGAAAAATCAATTATTTGAAATAGTTTTATGTTTTTAATATTACCGATAAAAACGCGGCCTTGAGCGCGTAAATGATACTTTTCTGAAAAAATGAAAATTTTGCATAGTCGTTCGGCATGATTCTGTAGTACCCTAAGCACTACAAAATAGAAAAAAATGAGCAGTTAATTATTTGAAATAGTCCATGTTTGTAATCTGCAGAACAAAAAATCAGGAAAGTGAACGCCGGCCTTGCGCGCGTGAATTTACTATTAGTTATTGATAATGTTTGAAAAATCAAAAATGTTGCAAAATCGTTTTTCATTATTTTTTATTATCCTAAGCACTACAAAATAGTCCAAAATTAGTCAAATCAATTATATGAAATAGTTTCTGTTTTTAATATTACAGATAAAAATTCAGGAAAGTGAATGCGGGCCTTGCGCGCGTAAAAGAAAACCTTTGAAAAATTTAAAATTTGGAAAATCATTCGGCATGAATCTTTAGTACCCTAAAGCTAAAAAAATAGAAAAAAATGAGCAATATCAATGATTTGAAATATTTTAAGTTTTTAATATTAAAAAATAAAAATCTAGGGCTGCAAATGCGCGCTTTCCGCACGTACATTTCCTGACAGGTTTTAATAACTCTGAAAAAACAAATTAAAATAGTTTGGCACCGCTCTTTAGTACTCAAACACTACATAATAACAAAAAAAAAATGAGCAAAATTGATGACTTGAGTTTTGCTTTTGACACGAACGCGTCAATATTAAAAAATTCGTTATTCAACATTTGTGATTAATTTGATGTTTTTACTGCTAGTGATAAATAATGAAAGACAGCTCGCTTGAAATAAATCTTTACAACAGAGCTTATATTTCGTATGATTCTTTCGAATCAGCCAACTACCACTTTCTTGTATACAAAGCGTCCATCCATAAAACGATACAAATTGGTGGTTTTCCGGTTAGTAAGCTATCATCCATACGGGCGCTTTAAAAAGCGCCATCTCACGAAACACCCTCGTAACATCCGCTTACTCTGTCTATTTTCTAGCCTTACGCATGCCACGTAGACAATAAAAAAAGCGCCAATCACGCACGCTTTAAAATTGTCGAGCGGAACAATGATTTTGTAAAAAAAAAAAAAAAAACAGTGTTTGACAATAAATAAAAGGGTCACTAAAGCGGCCGTATCAAAAATAGAGAGCAAACACGATCAACCTCAATAGTTGCCTTAAAAGTTACTTCTGCTCAGTGCACTATATTCGTAAGACGCAAAAATATCATAGGAATATTTGGATACGACTTATAGTCACCTCAGGACGCATCTTTGGTGACGTTGCGCCGAGGAAAAAGTCTCACTCTCCATCAAATTTCATTCTATATTACAACTCACTTACCCAATTAGACGTGAGACTTTTACCTCGATCTGCAATTTGGTATTCTTGCATACTACATAAGGTACTGATTTCACGATTCTAAAGTGCTCATTTATAGTACCAGACGACGTATAAATAGTACTCTATAATCTACACATCACAATGTCGTGTTTAGGGAATTTTTCAGTACTCCAACTGCACGCAATATTGCTTTGCAAAGTTGATCAAATATTGCTGCAATGTTGGTTCTGCAAAGTTGATGCACGGTTACTTTGCAATGTTGCTGCAATGTTTCTTTGCAAATTTGCTGCAATGTTGATTTGAAACGTTACTGAAATAGTGATGCAATATTGACTTTCAATTTTTCTTTGCAAAGTTGCTGCAATTTTAGTTGTGAAATGTTGCTGCAATTTTAGTTGTGAAATGTTGCTGCAATTTTGATTGTGCAATGTTGCTGCAATGTTATTTTTGCGAAATTTCTCTGCAAAATTGATGTAAGGTTACTTTGCAATGTTGCTGCAATGTGTATTTGCAAATTTTCTGCGATGTTGACTTGAAACGTTACTGAAATAGTGATGCAATATTGACTTTCAATTTTTCTTAGCAAAGTTGCTGCAATTTTTGTTGTGCAATGTTGCTGCAATTTTTATTGTGCAATGTTGCTGCAATTTTAGGTTTGCAAACTTTCTGCACTGTTATTTTTGCAAAATTGCTCTGCAAAATTGATGTGAGGTTACTTTGCAATGTTTCTTTGCAAATTTTTTGCGATGTTGATTTGAAACGTTACTGAAATAGTGATGCAATATTGACTTTCAATGTTGCTTTGCAAAGTTGCTGCAATATTATTTTTACAAAATTGCCTTGCAAAATTGCTCTGCAAAATTAATGTAAGGTTACTTTGCAATGTTTCTTTGCAAATTTGCTGCGATGCTGATTTGAAACGCTACTGAAATAGTGATGCAATATTGACTTTCAATTTTTCTTTGCAAAGTTGCTGCAATTTTAGTTGTGAAATGTTGCAGCAATTTTGATTGTGCAATGTTGCTGCAATGTTATTTTTGCAAAATTGCCCTGCAAAATTGATGTAAGGTTACTTTGCAATGTTGCTGCAATGTTGATTTGAAACGTTACTGAAATAGTGATGCAATATTGACTTTCAATGTTTCTTTGCAAAGTTGCTGCAATTTTAGTTTTTCAATGTTGCTGCAATTTTAGTTTTTCAATGTTGCTGCAATTGTGGCTATGCAAAGTTGCTGCAATGTTATTTTTTCAAAATTTCTCTGCAAAATTGATGTAAGGTTACTTTGCAATGTTGCTGCAATTTTTCTTTGTAAATTTGCTGCAATGTTTATTTTAAACGTTACTGAAATAGTGATGCAATATTGACTTTCAATGTTTCTTTGCAAAGCTGCTGCAATTTTAGTTTTTCAATGTTGCTGCAATTTTGGGTATGCAAAATTGCTGCAATGTTATTTTTGCAAAATTTCTCTGCAAAATTGATGTGAGGTTACTTTGGAATGTTGCTGCAATGTTTATTTGAAACGTTACTGAAATAGTGATGCAATATTGACTTCCAATGTTGTTTTGCAAAGTTGCTGAAATTTTAGTTGTACAATGTTGCTGCAATTTTGATTTTGCAAAATTGCTGAAATGTTGGTTTTGCAAAATTGCTCTGCAAGGTTACTTTGCAATGTTGTTGCAATGTTTCTTTGCAAAGTTGCTGCAATTTTAGTTTTTCAATGTTGCTGCAATTTTGGGTATGCAAAATTGCTGCAATGTTATTTTTGTGAAATTTCTCTGCAAAATTGATGTAAGGTTACTTTGCAACGTTGCTGCAATGTGTATTTGCAAATTTTCTGCGATGTTGACTTGGAAGGTTACTGAAATAGTGATACAATATTGACTTTCTATTTTTTTTGCAAAGTTGCTGCAATTTTTGTTGTGCAATGTTGCTGCAATTTTTATTGTGCAATTTTAGGTTTGCAAACTTTCTGCAGTGTTATTTTTGCAAAATTGCTCTGCAAAATTGATGTGAGGTTACTTTGCAATGTTTCTTTGCAAATTTGCTGCGATGTTGATTTGAAACGTTACTGAAATAGTGATGCAATATTGACTTTCAATGTTCCTTTGCAAAGTTGCTGCAATGTTATTTTTGCAAAATTGCTTTGCAAAATTGCTCTGCAAAATTAATGTAAGGTTACTTTGCAATGTTTCTTTGCAAATTTGCTGCGATGTTGATTTGAAATGTTACTGAAATAGTGATGCAATATTGACTTCCAATGTTGCTTTGCAAAGTTGCTGCAATTTTAGCTGTACAATGTTGCTGCAATTTTGATTTTGCAAAATTGATGCAATGTTGGTTTTGCAAAATTGCTGCGATATTGATTTGAAACGTTGCTGAAATAGTGATGCAATGTTAATTATCAAGGTTGCTTTGCAAAGTTGCTGAAATATTGATTGTCAATGTTACTTTTCAAAATTGCTGCAATTTTGATTTTCGAAGTCGTTGCAATGTTACTTTTCAATGCTAATTTGCAATGTTGCTTTGCAATGTTGCTGCAAATTTGCATTGAAAAGTTGCTACAATAGTTATGCATTGTTGCATTAAAAAATTTCTATCCGTTTGTCATGCAAATTGCTGCAAAGCTGCGATATTTCTGCATTTTTGCTTTGCAAAGTTGATTCGCAAACTTGCTACAATGTTAGTTTTTAGTTGCAAATTGCCGTTGCAAAGTTGCAACCCTGTTTCCTTGCAATATTGCTGCAAAGTTACTACAAGATTTCTGCAATGTCACTTACCAAAATTGCTGTAATTCTTCCTTGCAATGTCGTTTTGCAAAGTTGCTGCAATATTGCGTGCTTTCAGAGTACTACACGAAGTCAAGGCACAGTCCTTTCCTTCCTTCGTAATCACCTTTATGTTAACTTGTGATATAACAGCCTTTTACGCTCACACGTGGAAAGCACTAGAAAATTACAATTACTAAATGGAAAAAATATACATTCAGTCGAAATATACAACAAGGTAGCCAGAAACGCAATGGCAAAAAACTCAGAGCGACTTTTAAGTACAACGAACTTTTGCACCGTTAGTTTCTGGCCTCTTAGTCCCGATCTTTTTTACTTTTTACAACTGGTTCATCGAATAGGCTTATTCAAAACGTGAAGCTCTTATACGGCTGTTACAACACAACCAATATAAAGCTGACAACGGTAACTTCAGACATTTGCATTTTTATTCGAAATTCAATGCAAGACTATCAATATGATCACCTTAGAACGCATCACGACCATTTCTCACATTCGTGCATTGGTTAACAACTAACTACATTTCGCATTTACGCTTGGGCGATACTTCGACATTTTTCTTATCAGTTTCACGCTTTTCGATTTTCTGCATGTTTTTTTGAAAATCAAATAATTAATTATTTAATAATTAATTATTTCATTCACTCATTTTGTGTGCGACTGTAAATGCCATTTAGAGCTACACAGCATTCCAAAAATTACTCTATTGGTTAACAATTGGTTAACAACATTCTGCATTTACGCTTGGGTGATACTTTTGAAAATTTTATGGTAAATTTGATGCTTTTCAATTTTATGCATTTTCTTGAAAAATAAATAATTTTAATCGACGTTTTTCGATTTTCTGCAATTTTTTGAAAAATTGATCATTTTTAATTCAGATTTGAAAAAAATACTTGAGTATGTTACTGCGCAGTATGATAGTCCAATTTTTTCAATTCATGCTCATAACTCACAGATTTTTGAGCTTCCAAAAAAATGAAGGCCTATTTTTTAAATTTTAAATCGGTTGATGTTTAGAGGTTTTTAAAAAACCATAAAATTCAACATGTGTTTTCATCACGAAATATTAATTAATCATTAATTTTTTTAATTTACCCCCATACTTATCTTATTTTTTGCATCTTTTTTGGTAAAAATTGTATTTAATAAGCAAAATATTACTACCTAATAATATTTTTCATATTAAGTGAAGATTTTTAGGAACAATAATAAGTTATTTAAATAATTTTGTAAAATATCACAATAGTAGTATAGCTATACGGATACGACGCCACTTACCGACATTAGGTAATTTTAATCAGTCGGTAAGGCATATTTATCATTGGTCGGTAAGGCAGATTTACCACTCTTAATATTATTAAAAAGTAATATCTTGCTTACTAAAAGCAATTTATGTAAAAAAAACTGTTCAACAAGAAATAAAAGTCAAAAATACACGATACCTGATTTTTGCACATTCCGTTTTTTCTTGAAATCATATAAAAGGGCTTTATGGGGATTGAATTCTAAACATAATTATTTGAATTCCTTCAATAATTCTGTAGAAAAACGTTCTACAAAAAATTTTTTTTCTCATGGGAAATAAACCTAAAACTTGATGACCATTGAGCAACCCCTAAATATCAGTTTATTAAAAAAAAAGTGTTAATTTTGTGTAGAACCTCACAAATCTGAATAAAAAAAAGTTTTCAACAATATTGCACAGCTGTGAATGCCCTTTCATGGCTGCCCAGTTATCCAAAAATTACTTTCTCAACAAAATTTTTAAAAATCCAAGAGCAATTGCACAAAAATATTGTTTACCACCTTCACACTGGTAGAACAGTACACTCGGAAAAAGAAGACAAATCCTCGCTAGTTGCTCTACAATTCTAATCTACATCACAATCAAAATTTAATTACGTCAACGTATCCTGCGCACTCACTCGTCCCTCTTTTTTTCGATAGATGTCGACGAAACCAAGATAGACACTTTTGGGAATCGTAAGCACAATTCAATAAATACGATAATTATATTAGACGTGATTTGTTATAGTAATAATAATAATAATAATAATAATAATAATAATAATAATAATAGTATTAGGAGTAGTAGTAATTTGTATCATGACAGTAGAGGAGAATTTCCACCCTTTGGCGTTACAATCGGTGCGCATAGTGCGGCATAAATTAGAAAAAAATGGAGACAAATAAAATTCAAAATCATACATTTTTCAGTTTCTTGTAGCTATTTATCCATTCAGTCTTATGGAAGTCTATACTACTTTCAGTATAGAATAGTGATGTCCCTAAAATTTCTGAAATTTTCAAAAACTCGAAAGGCACAATTACAGGCACATTATCGAACATCTTTCAATTACTCTTTTTTGTGATTACTTGCAAAGATTCCAACAATACTGCCAGGTTCGAAAGTACCAAACTCATTGCTGGCAAATATTCAATCGCTATCGAGTAAACTAATATTAAATTCTTCCATTTACAATATAAAAAATATTTTACAACGTACTTTTTGTACATTCAGCGAAACTTGGACCACTGATGGTTAATCTTTAGTCTTTGGTCCTACCTTTTAAAAACTTTTCTAGAGATTATCAGGTTTTTTGAGATTCTAGAAAGCCTTACAATTAACAAATTCTAACAGATCCATCAAAACGATCTTTGCGACTAGTGCTCTGCATTTGTGAGAAAAATTCTCATATGACTCGCAAAGAGAAGTCAAGAGACATCGATTCGACTTCGGCTTCAGAGGAAGAACGTAGATCAAAATCCATTAGATACGTATTTTTTCTTCCGTTCCTATCGGCCTTATTTTCCGAGATATCGCGGTTTGAGTCTTTAGGTTTGAGTGACCGACTCGCTCAAGGTCAAGCGCAGCGCTCACGCCTATCGCTCAAACCTAAATACTCAAAACTTGATATCTCGGAAACTAAGGCTGATTGGAGCAAAATAAAAATACGTATCTAATGGATTTTGATCTACTTTCACCCTGTAAAGCCTCAGTCGCATCGGTTTCCTGTGACACCTCCTTGCTAGAGGGTTTCTTTCTTTTTTTCTTTCACCTGGCAGCATTAGTTGTTCTCAAGGAAAGTTTTATCTTGAAGGGTTTGTAGAAGAAACATCTTTAAACAGGCACTTTACCGCAACTCTTGTACGCTAATGAACGAGCCTTTAAAGAAATGTACGAGCGATATTACTGCGCACATGGTAAACGGAAATTTTCGTCCGCACGGAAGTTACTTTGGTAATGACTAGGTCTTATTATCGCTATACAACATACTACGTACTCTTAGAAGTACTCTTATTATGGCGCATTAGCTTGTGGAGCGTATTCATCTATCGTACTATCAAATTAATTGTAATTAAGGGAACTTACTGTAGATTATTATGGCTTTATCCTAGGGTGGTCCTTGGTTTTTTAAAAATATATCCAGGGCTCGGTACCACTTTGGAGATCGAAAATAGTGTCAATAGTGGCATAATTTTTTTTTTTAATAATAAAGTTATAATATATAAATAACACAGGCGACAAATCGGCCAGAATGCTTTTTTAAAAAGTCAGGCAAGTAATATTTTTGTTTTTCTTAACAAAGAAAATTAGATTAAACGTTACACGTATAAAATAATAAATTTATAATTTTTCATGTTATATTATTTCTTTCAGTTTCTAAAAATATTTTTATCTCATTTCATGTAGCATCGCCATTAAGAATTTTTTGTAAAGATTTTTAGCCCACCAAAAATTCCGAATATTGATAGATCTATTGTTAATTTTACACAGGATGTTAGGATTGGAAATCTAGGCGGCGCTGAAAATCGATTGACCTGGTTACGTCCACCATTTTATTTTTTCATCATTTTAAAATCGTATAGATTAAATAATGATCGAAAGAAAACGAAACGGTGGACGTAACGAGGCCAATTGACTACAGCACCGTCTAGATTTCCGATCCCAAAATGAAAATGTTTCGTGCTAGGCTCTTTTTTTATTTCCAATTTTTTTCCACCCTACCAAGGACCACCCTGGACCCTCTACTTCTATGCGTTTCGACATGCATGAGAACTGAATGCGATAATTAGGGCGAGGTATTGGCCTGGCTTTAGTCGGTGGAAAGGAAGACGTAGAAGCCTCCCTGCTCGAAGTGCCTCCGGAATCTCGTCCACTTCTGCTGCTGACGGTGCTTCCAGACAGTGCTCCTAAAATGTAACCCCATGCGCTACTGCGCGTGCGCCAAATAATTGAAATTATTGGTTCGGACAGTTGGCTCTAGAAATAGTTTGCATTCAC
This sequence comes from Belonocnema kinseyi, assembly GCF_010883055.1. Lineage (NCBI taxonomy): Eukaryota > Metazoa > Arthropoda > Insecta > Hymenoptera > Cynipidae > Belonocnema > Belonocnema kinseyi. The sequence continues at coordinate 3,040,383 of NC_046666.1, read as the reverse complement.
TGGAGTCGGCTGACAGAACCCATAGTGTTCCATTTTGCAAGGCATGCGCAGTTTGACAGGGACTACATTTAGCGAGCACAGTGACCCCAACTTTGGAATGTAGACATTCTGCGCTTGCGCTAGAACACGTAAGAGGAACACGAAGCGACAACCCGTAACCATGGCGACAACCAGTTACCATGGCAACAATAACCCGAGTCATATTTCTCTTATGTATAGCTAGCACAAGTGCAGTACCGCTACATGCCAAAGTTCGGGTCACTGAGCGAGCACTCTTTTTAGTACATTGATCCCTTGTAAAACCCTGATTCATAGAATCCCTTTTTCAACTCCGTCACTGAATCTTCCATACTCTCCGATTCGTCGAGAGAGTGGAGGAATCCAGCGATCGACCCTGATTCTCTCTATCCTTCACCTCCAATATCTGCTTCTTCCTTACCTGCCTAAGTTGCTCGTAACAACCAGAAGTCGAGACATTCTTCAAGGAAAAGCTCTGACTGAAGGTCTCTGATTATCCCGCTGTTAATCTTCAATCCGGTATCGATGACGGGTCTAGGATCCGACTTTTTTTCGGGCCTCGGCGACAGTGTAACGACAATAACGGGAATTGGTGGGATTAGAACTGAATGCGATAATTAGGGCGAGGTATTGACCTGGCTCTAGTCGGTGGAAGGGAAGACGTGGAGGCTTCGCTGCTCGCAGTGCCTCCGGAATCTCGTCCACTTTTGCTGCTGACGGTGCTTCCAGTACTCTGACCCCTAGTGAAACCCTGCTTCCTCAGCGTCCCTTTTCCATCTCCATCGCTGAGTCGTCCATACTCTCCGATTCGTCGAGAGGGTGGAGGAATCAGCGATCGGCCCTGAGTTTCTCTATGCTTCACCTCCAACATCTGCTTCTTTCTCTCTGCCTCTCCAAGTCGCTCGTAACAACCAGGAGACGAGCCCTTCTTCAAAGAAGTGCTCTGACTGAAGGTCTCTGATCCGGAAGACTTCTTCCGGCGGAGAGCCCTCGTGTCATACTCTAGAGTACAATTTCCAGAGTCGCGGATCTTCATCCCGGTCTCGATCTTCATCCCGGTGTCGATGACGGGCCCAGGATCCGATTTCTTTCGGGCCTCGGAGTCACTGAGACGACAGTAACGGGAATTGGTGGACTTGAGGGACCTTGGAGGACGAGGTAAGGAACTTGGTGGAAGACTTCCGGCCCTGCGAGGTTCACCTTCCTGCATCCTCTGCCTCTGGGAACTCCTGCCTTGCTTTTCCAGGAGGATCATCTCCTCCGGCTTCTCGACAGACAACCTGGATACTGTACCTTTGAATCTCGCAGTGGAAGCTGCAAACTCCATTAGGCTGCCCGACGCCTCGCCTCCCGAATCGTCCAGCAGACGACTCTTACTGGAAGCCGTGCTCGAGCTACCTGCGCTATTTACACCCGCCAGTAATGGCTTGGGTATTTTTCCTTTTCGCGACGCAGTGCCTGGATTAGAGAATCCTGGAAAACAGCAAAGTGCCCGCTGAAAAAGAGAAGAAAACGATCGCGTTGGAGAGGATACCGGGACCTGGAAAGGGTTAGTGCTCGCCACAACAGCGCATGCGCACTCTGGAGTTTTAGGACGAGTTATGATACGGTGGTCCATTTTTTGTTTATTTCGAGCATTTTTTGTATCATTTCAAGGTCCAAAATGTTGCGAACGGACACACTTTTTGTAGTCCAAATTTAAAAATATGTAGTATTAGTGGTCAACAGTTTTTTGTTATATATCTAAAACGCCCCCTAAAGTTTATGGAAATAAAAATACGCCTGAATAACAATTTTAACTTCATTTTTGGTGCAATTATTGAATTATTGATTTTCTGTTTGAACGAATTAATTTAATTTTTTTTAGCTTAAAATACTTGGGCCTCATCAAGGAACAATGATTGCACCTAAAATTAAAATGAAATTTGCATGCAGAAACAGGGGAAAGCAAAATTTTTTTTTTTATTTTCATAAAAATTTGGGTAGGTGATAAGTTCACAACTTTGTTTTGCCTCAAGCGTTTTGGATTTCGAACAAAAATTTCGATCGCCCCTAATATGTAGTCCAAAATAAAAACGTAAATTAACTTGATTTCTAATCAAGATTTCAATTTTTATATAAAATATTATTCTTTAATCTGTAAATTACAAAAATGCCTATTTATTTATCAAAAGCTTCACATGTAAAAACTCTACTATTGTATTTTTGGTTGAGAGTTCATCTTTTCTGGTTGAAAATTTATTCATTTATTGAAAAGACAACAATAATTGTATTAAAAAGTAAATCCTATTGATTGAAACTTCAACTGTTTTGGTAGAAAATTCAATTATTTGTTGAGAGTTTAAATATTTTTTTAAACATTGATTTTTTCTGGTGGATGATTATTCATTAAAAATAATTAAGGGTGTCTTTTTGAAATAATCTTTCCAATGAATAATTTTACTTTCTTAACTTTTTTTAATATCTATTTATCCATTTGATAAAAAATTTATGTAATTTTCAACTCTTTTGTTGAGAATTTTTTTACCTGAAAAATTAACTATTCTATTTTTCGTTGAAAGTTCATCTTCTTTAAATGTAAAATCAACTCTTTTGTTGAAAATTCGTCTTTTTGGTCTAAAATTAATTTTTTTAGTAGAAATTATATGGTTAAATTTAACAGTTTTTTGTATTCAAAATTAAAATCTTTTTGGTTTAAAATAGCAAGTATTAGATTTTTCTTTGACAATCCATCATTTTGGTTGACAATTCAATTACTTGGTTAAAATTTGAACTACTTTTTTTACAAATTCTTCTTTTTTTTTGAAGATTCATAATTTTTGTTGAAAATTCATCTATTTGGTTTAAAAATGAAGTCATATGCTGAAAATTCGTTTTTTTATTCACTAAGAATTTTATTACCGGAAAAATTTAACTATTCCATTTTTGGTTAAAAAAATATCATTATTAGTTGAAACTTCAACTATTTGGTTTAAAATTATTGCATTTTATTGAAAATTCGTCTTTTGGTAGAAAATTAATCTTCTTTGGTAAAAATGTACTTTTTGTAGTTTAAAATTCACGTTTTTTGTTGAAAAGGGGGAGGGTCGGTAAGGCCGGTTTTTGGCCTAATTTATTTTTGGACCAAAAAATCTGAAAAAATCATGGTAGTATCTTATAAGTATCCC
>NC_046666.1:3027209-3037098 GCF_010883055.1 Belonocnema kinseyi | reverse complement strand
GGGGTGGCTGGGGGGTGGAGGGTAGTCCGTTTAGCGTGCAATCGACTCGGGATACTTATAAGATACTACCATGATTTTTTCAGATTTTTTAGTCCAAAAATACATTAGGCCAAAAACCGGCTTTACCGACCCTCCCCCTTTGTTCATTTTAAATTAATTATGTTTTAAATAAAAGTATACTATTTCATTTTTGGTTCAAAATGTACCTTTTTTAGTTGATAATTCATCTCTTTTCATAGAAATTCGTATTTTTGGTTTAAAAATTCATTTTTCTAAAAAACTATATGGTTCAATTCAACAGTTTTTTTATTAAAAATTCAAATCTTTTTTGATTAAAATTGCAAATATTACATTTTTTGTTAAGAAGTCATATTTTTGATTGAGAATTCTAATACTCGGTTGAAATTCTTTTCTTCTGTTTAAAATTTTAACATTTTAGATGAAAATTCATCTACTTGGTTCAAAATTGAATTATTATGCTAAAAATTCATTTTTTTATTTACAATTTTTTACTTAACAGAAGATACATAATTTTAATTGAAAATTCATCTCTTCGGTTTATAATTGAAATATTAGGTTAAAAATTAATCATTTTTTCCTTTATGCAATTAATTTGTTTAAGGGAAAGTGAAAATGTTCAATATTTTTATTTTAAAAAGTAGATTTATTAGTTAAGCATTTACTTATTTGGTTGAAAATTCATATATTTTGTTGAATATATTGCCCATATCAATTTTATGAAAAGAAGGAAGTTCCCTATTTTTGTATTTTAAAAAAATCCTTATTTTCTCTGTTTTAGAGCATTTCTACTGTGCAGTCTATTATCCATAAAGTCGAAAAATGTTTTTTTTTCTGCTACTTTTAAATGAATGAAGTGGGTTCGAGACATTTTAGGCCTTGCTTAATTTGATAAACGAATTACTTGAAATCTCTTGAACTCTTTTGCCATCTTCAAAAATGGTTTCTTTTGATTCTAGTGCATTTTTTCTAAATTAGCAATAATAAAAAAAACACCTCTGATCAATTCCTGTTAATGCATTTTAGGATTTGAAGCTAAAAATGATTTTTTTTCAAATCAGAGATTTTTCTGGACCACCTTTATAAGGAAGGAAATTAGTTGGATCACTCGGCAAAAATGATGTTAACAACGTCAAATCAAATTCGTTATATCAACTCCGTTACTGGTTATATTTTGTCAAACCATCAACATAACATGAATCAGTCGCTTAATGATTATGAAACTGCACGAATTATATTACTAAAGTCGGTAACATTTGACGCTTCATTAAAAGTGACTTTTGAAAGAAAAGGGGAAAATTGAATTCAAACTCTATATCAATCAATCTCAATTACTTTGGGATTTAATCAAGAAAAACTGCCACACAAACATTATGATATTGCGATTCATTGGAAAATATCATAATACGTTTTAGGAAGACGTTCGAGAGCAGATAGGAAAGCCGAAAACTTGAGAATGATAAAAATAGAAAGCAAGGGCTCTATCTGCTCTCGAGTGGATTTTTGTTGTTGCTGTTCAACGCTAATTCTTCAAACACAATACAAACACATGAATACCTTGGAGTGTGTGTTCTGTAATTTTTTCGTGACCTGCTTCGGCTACAATTACACGTGGCACGAAGAGATATGGTAAAAGTACTGGCTTATTTTTAAATTATATACTGATAAGATACTTATCCGAGTTTAGGGTAAAGAGAAAGATCTACTAGTTCAAATGAAAATTTGAAAATAAATAAAGTGATTTTCGATGCCAACTTCGGTAGGCTGGGAAGAGGTGAAGATCGACACGATAATACAGAGCACTACACTGTGGAGATTCTGCCTACCTTGCTGAGGAGTTGAGAATCTAGCTCCTTCAGTTGATCGTCAAGGCTCTTGTTCGTTTGCTCAAAGCTTCCTTGCTTCCGATATTTATAGCTGTCGGTCACTCCATAAGATCCTGTGCTCCCGTACCCACTCCCACCTCCCAACACACTACTCACTGCAATCAAAACAAATTTCACTTCAGAATCATTCCTTCTCATTCAATTCTCGCGAGTCGTCTTTCAATTCTTTCATCCACTCACTTAATCCATCCATCCATCCCTCCCTCTCTCCCTCCCGACCTAAAATCTCTAACGCGTCTTCCTTCCAACTTTCCTTACCTTTCTCTCCTACATACTTTATAATATACTTGGAAATTGGAAACGGGACTCCACATACACCCGAAACTTTATCAAATACTTTGAAATTTGAAACAGGCTCCATATAATTTTAAACTGGAAATGAGGCTCCACATACTTTTAAATTGGAAACGGTGCTCCACATAATTCTTAATTGGTACCGGGGCTCCATATAATTCTTGATTGGAAACAGGGCTCTATACACCCGGAACTGTATAAAATATTTCGAAATTGGAAACGGGCTCCACATAATTTTAAATTGAAAAAAGGGGCTTTACCTCATTTTTAATTGGAAACGGAACTCCATACGAACGAAATTTTATAAGATACTTCAAAAATTTTTAACGGGCTCCACATATTTTTAAATTGGAAAAGGGGCTACACATAGTTTTAAATTGGAAACGGTGCTCCATACACCCGGAACTGTATAAAATATTTCGAAATTGGAAACGGGGCTCAACAAAGTTATATATTGGAAACGGGGCTCCACATAGTTATATATTAGAAACGGGGCTCCACATAATTTTAAATTGAAAAAGAGGCTCCACATAATTTTTAATTGGAAACGGAACTCCATACAACTGAAAGTTTATAAGATATTTCAAAATTGGAAACGAGCTCCACATATTTTTAAATTGGAAAAGGGGCTTCACATATTTTTAAATAGGAAAAGGGGCTCCACATATTTTTAAATTAAAAAAGGGGCTCCACATATTTTTAAATTGGAAAACGGGCTCCATACAACCGAAACTTTATAAAATATTTCGAAATTGGGAACCAAAGAGATAATTTTCAATATGACAAAAAAAAAATTTTAACAAAATATTTAACGTTTCAACTGGAATATTTAAATTTGCAGTAAAAAAATGTTTCAGTCAAATGAAAAACGAATTTTTAACAAAAAGGCACATTTTTCAACAAAAGAGATGATTTTTCAATTAAATTGTTGAATCTTAAAAAAAAATAATTCATTTTTAGCAAAAGACTGTAACTTTTATTTCTCTTTTGACTGAGAAATTTTATTTGATTAAAAATTCAACACTTTTGATGAACAAACACCTTTTCGGTTTGAAAACTTACCTATTTCTGTCGAAATTTCACATTTTTTAGTAAAAAAATGCAACTGTCTGATTAAAAACTTATCTCTTTCGGTCAAGAATTATTTTTTTGTTTAGGACTAACATTTTCTGGTTTGAAAATTCAACTGTGTGGTCAAAAATCTGTATTTGAAAGATGAACTTCTTTTTTAAAGTACTTTTTTTCAAAATAAATTTTTGAAGCGGAAAATTTTACTACATTGTTGAAAATTCAATAAATGGGGTCGTAAATTAAACTTTTTTCATGAAAATTTATATTCTCGGGTTGAAAATGTCACAATTTATTTTAGGAAACTACTATTTGGTACAAAATTAAACTTTTTTGTAGAAAATGCTTTTTTTGAAAATGTAAATTAATTCTCATCAATAAAAATGTAAATATACTATTTTTTGCTAGAATTTTTTCTAGAACTTTTAGAAAATCCTGCAAATTAAAAAAAAAATCCTGAAAATTTGAATTAATAAATAAGAATAAAACTTAATATTTGTAAAAAAAAAATTAAGAGTAATTTTAAGAAATATTTAGAAGTATTAAAAATATTCGAATTTCTTAAGACTCTCAGAAAAATTGAAAATGATTTTTTAATTTTTAAAATATATTGTAACAGAAAGTTTAAGAAGATTTTAATAGATTTCAAAAACTATCGAAAAAGAACCAGGAAGATTTTAAGAATATTTTTTTTCATTTGCAGGATTTTCCAAAAATTGTAGGAAAAATTCGATTAATTTTAAAATGTATCTATAAGTTCTGAAAAAAGGAGATATTTAGAAATATCTCTTAAAATAATTCAAATTTTTTCAGCAAATAATAATTGTTAAATTGTTATTTATATGTCAAAAATTAACAATTTCACTTACAAATTAAACTTTTTTTTTAGATAGAACAATTAAAATTGTTACACAAAAATTTTAAAAGCTATTCGAAATTCTTTTAAATATTTGGTTTCAATTGACTCATCTTAAGTTAAGAATAAAGTATTGCTAATTTAATAAAAACCTTTAATTACGACTATATTATTATGGCGTTGTTTTTAAGTTGAAAATATTTGATAAAGTTTTTAATGGACGTTTACACTTTTTAATAACAAAAAAAAAATAGAAATAATATATTAATAAATTTATTAATTAAATTTAATATAAAAATAATATAAATGAATACCGAAAACTTGGAATTAAAAATATTTGATTCAGAAATCATGAGAATTTTGATATAAAAATAATATTATCGGAATAAATGGCATCTGTTAGAAAATTATGGAGAACACAAAAACATTTAATTTAAATCAAAAAATTTTGAGGTAATTAAATGAGATAAAAAGTATCCTATCTTCTAAGTTGGACCAAATTACACACAGTATGCAAAATTTTATCAAGATTTATTAAATAGTTTCGGAGTTTAGTGACGACAAACATCTCGAAACAGGTTTTTTATATATACAGATATTAAAAGTTGATAGAATACAACTATTTTTTATGAAAAAATTTCAGCTTCAAATGCTTTTAATTTGTAATTCTTTAAATCTTCAAGCCCGCACTTCAATTATTTAAAAAAAAATATATTAAAATCGAAATTGGGCAAATTTTTCTTCGGAAAATTCGTTAAATTCCCGGTCAAGAAATAAGTTTACTGATCCAATCGCCATCCTGAATTTGAATGGTCCCGAATCAGCAATTGAGACCATTTGTAGCGAATTATCGAAAAAGTTCAACAATATTTTAAAGGAAAATTAAAGAAATGGTGGCATTAGGAACAAAAAAAATAGTGAATTTGATGTAATTTTTTTTTGAAAATAGGAAAAAAATGTCTTACCAAGTTCTGGAGTGCTCGTCAGTACTGTGTGGTGATCTGCCGAGGTACTGGAATGAGACGAGTGCGCAGCGGGATAACTACCAACACCACTGCTACAACTACTGTCTTTGTCGTAGGTATGCTTTTGAAGAACGCGTATCATTGCGTCCCTCTCTGCCAGTTTCGACTCTAAATCTTTCATTCTGTCGAAGAAAAATACAAAAATCAAATAAAATCCTAACCGATTCACCTAAAAACAAAATTTTAAAAAATCTCCACTCGGCAATTGTATATTCAAATACCTAGATTCTAAATCGGCGAGTTTCTTTTGTGCGGCATGAACTTCGTCCATATGACGCATCTTTTCCGAGCGCGCTTCTGCAATCATTTTTTCTGCATCTTGACTCGTTTTTTCCAACGCAGCAATCTTCGCATCTCTTTTGAAAAGAAATAAAAAAAAAAAAGACGCAATTTTATTATCGCTATTAACTGAATTTAGAAAAATGATTGTTTTAAAGGAATCTGCATTATCATCAGAGGTAATTGCCATCGAAAACCTTTTTTCCGAAAAAGGACCCACTCTCGACGCTTTGATTTAATTAAATTTTTATATTTTGAGTGAAAAATTCGCCTTTTTGTCTTGATAATTCCACAGTTTGTTTGAAATTTCTTCTTTTTTTTAAATTTTTAATCTTTGTTTTTTTTTTTTTTTACGTATAAAATATTCAGTTTTTCGCTAAGAAATTACCTTTTTGGTTGAAAATTCAACTTTTTCGTTAAACATTCGTCTTTTTAAATAGAAAATTCGTCTTTTTGGATTTTAAATTTATCTTTTGATTGAAAATTAACTTTATCCTTTAAAATAATATTTTTGGGTTGAAAATTCGCCTTTTTTGTTTGGAAATTCCACAATTTGTTTGTAACTTCTCTCCTTTCCTGACTGAAGAAATCTCTCAGTTGCAATTTCGTCTTTTTGGTTTGCATATTCATTTTCTTTTTATAATTTTTTTTTTTAAATTGAAAATTGGAATATTATTTTATTGAAGTATCAAATATTACATTTTTGTTCAGAATTTACATTTTTAGAGTGAAAATTTAACTTTTCGGTTGGAAATTAATTTTTTTTTCAATCAGAAATTAAATTATAAAATTTTTATTTCAAAAATAATCTTTTTTTATGGAAAATTGAACTATTTAGTTGAAAATTCATGTATTATTTTGAAAATTAGTATTTTTTTGGAAGAAAATTAATCTTCTTGGTTTATTTTTTTTTTGGTGTTTGAAATTCGACTATTTTTGTAGAAAATTCATCTTTTTCGTTTAAAATAACCTGCTTATTGATTAAAAATTTAACTTTTTGTTGAAAATTCATCTTTTTGGGTTCAAAATTCTACAATTTGTTTGACTTTTTTTTCTTTCTTAATTGATAAATCTTTCTTTCTTGAAAATTCAATTCTTTTACTGGAAATTGTCGTTTTTGTTTAAAAATTAAACTATTATGCTGAAAATGCCATGTTTATTACTAAATATATTATTATTTATTAAAAATTACTTTAGAAAATTAATTTTAAAAGTAAATTTTTTATTAGGATTTATCATTTGGATTCAAAAATTCATTATTTTAATTAAAAATTCATCTCTGGTTGGAAATGTAACTACTTTGTTCAAAATCAATTTTTTAATATAAAAATTTAACTATTCCAGAATAAAATTGAATTATTTTGAAGAAAATACGTTTATTTGCGATATTTTTTAGTTAAAAATTTAACTATTTGTATTAAAATTTATATACTTTGTGCAAAAATCGTCTTTTTATAGAAAATTAATTTTTATGGTATAAAATTGCACTTTTTCATCCAAATTTCACTTCTCCCACTTAAATATTTATCATTTTAGTTGAAAATTTATCTTTTAGGTTAGAAATAAATTTACTTGGTTAAAGAATTTGAACAATTTTTTTTAAATAATAATTTTATTGTTTGAAATTTCATTATTTCAATTAAAAATTAATTTCTTGTGTTGAAGAATGAGCCATTTAATTGAACGTTTTTTTTCTTTTTTTAACTCAAAATTCAATTGTTAAATTTTTGGTTGAAAAATGATCTTTTTCAGTTGAAAATTCGAATTTTTTAGTAGAAATTAATCTTGTTCGTTCAAAATTCTAAAGTTCAATTATTTTATTTAACTTGAAATTTAATTATTCAAGTTTTCGTTGAAAATAAGACACTTAAACCTGTTGTTTGGAAATTAATCTTTTTGTTTAAAAATTCATCTTTGTTTTTGAAAATTCAGGTATTTCAGTTACATTTTCATCATTTCCGTTGAAAATTTATCTTTTTTTGCTTAAAATTCAACTATTATAAATAATTTTTCTAACTAAAAATTTATCTTTTCCATTTTTGTTGAAAATTTACATTTATCAGTGGAAAATTCAAGTATTTATTTAAAAATTCAGTTATTTAACAACTTTTCGCTCTGTTATGTTAAAGAATGTTTAGAACTAACACGATAAATTAAAATAAATGTTTGGTATTTGAGGCAAATATGAATATTTCTAGTTTTAACCCTCAAAGGGTACACTGGTGCGAATTCGCACCCGAAATTTTTTAATTTTGTTGGCATTTACGCAAAAACAGCTGCAGCGAATTATCCCCAAATATATTAAATATATATGTTACATATGTGTAATATACGCTAGTTGTTTATTATACGTTCAGTATGTTAAATAATTAATATTAACATTGCAAACAAACCAATTCGCACCAGTGTATCGTTTGAGGGTTAATTGACCGTGTAAATTGAAAAAATTGACCGAGAAAAACCGGGAAAAGATTATTCTAAATCTTCAAAATTGAAACATACTTAGGAAGACTGGCAGCGTCTATGGCGGCTTGTCGCAAAGCGCTTTCCTCCAAGTAGCGTTGCTCCCATTTGGCAACGTCTCCCTCAAGCGACATGATTTTCTCATCTCGTTCTCTCAGTCTTCTTTTCAAATCGGCGATCGTCTCGCCATTCACGGAATTCTCGTTTCCATGAGCACCCCCTCCGCCCCCACCTTCTCTTAATTCCCTCTCCAGCTGACCTCTCAACTGCCTTTCCGTCTCTTCGCGTCTGTCGCTTGAAGCTTGAAGAGAAGAGAGTGCTCGTTGCAATTGACCCACTCGCTCCACATAAACTTGCTTTTTGCGGCACTATACAGAAGAATGAGGAATTTCAACTAGGACCTAAACATCTTCTTTCTATTCAGGGCATATCTCGATTTACGTAGTTTAATGAAAATACAGATACGGGAGCTAAAACTAAGCGGAGAATACGAGTAACAATGCGTAGTTTTTAAAGAAAGGAGCATCCAAGTTAGTTTAAATGTCTCCTGTCAGTCTCAATATTGATCCCTTATTGACCAATGGTTCTTTCAAGTTTGAATTTCTCCTGTCAGGCTTAATTTTAACCCATTATTGGCCCATGGTTCTCTTAAATTTAAATTTCTTCGGTCAGTGTTAATGTTGACCCAGTATTGACCAAGCTTCTCACAAATTTATATTTCTCCTGTCAGTCTCAATGTTTACCCATGGTAATCTTATGTTTAATTTTCTCCTGTCAGTCTTAATCTTGACCCATTATTGGACCATGGTTCTCTTAAATTTAAATTTCTTCTGCCAGTCTCAATGTTAACTCATTATAGACCCATGGTACTCTTAAGTTTCATTTTCTCCTGTCAGTCTTAATCTTGACCCATTATTGGCCCATGTTTCTCTTAAATTTAAACTTCTCCTGTCGGTGTCAATGTTGACCCATTACTGACTCAAGTTTCTCTTAAATTTAAATTTCTCCTGCCAGTCTCAATGTTGACTCATTATTGACCCATGGTACTCTTAAGTTTAAATTTTTCCTGTCAGTATCAATGTTGACCCATTATTGATCCAAGTTTCTCCTAAATTTAAATTTCTCCTGCCAGTCTCAATGTTGACCCATTATTGACTCAAGTTTCTCTTAAATTTAAATTTCTCCTGCCAGTCTCAATGTTGACTCATTATTGACCCATGGCACTCTTAAGTTAATTTTCACCTATCAGTATCAATCTTGACCCATTATTGACCCATTATTGACCCATGGTTGCTTTATATATGAATTTCTCCTGTCAGTCTTTAAGTTGACCCATTATTGGCCCACGGTTCTCTTAAATTTAAATTTCGCCTGTCAGTCTCGATGTTGACCCACTAAAGACTAGAACTCTTAAATTCTCGAGAATTTAAGTTTAGGTTATATAACCGAGAATGACAGAATTTAGGAGAATTTAAAAGAATTTAAGAATTTATGATTTTTAATAATATTTTTATTGTGCAGGTTATATCAGCGGTTGAATATAAATTATTTTCTACCTCAGATATATTTAGGAATTCCAGTGTTTCATATAAAAATTTAAAATTTTCAAATGTATTAATTTATTTAAAAAATAAGTTTCTTCTACTTTAAAAGATAACTCTTTAACAAAAGACTGGAATTTTCAGCAAAATAATTGAATTTTTAACATAATAGTTGAATATTCAACCTAAAAAGACATATTGTCAAAAAAAGTGTCATCGTTTATATTTTAATGAAAAAAGAATGAAATTTATACAACAGAAGGAAAGAATTTTAAAACCAAAAAGACGAATTTCCCAACAAATAAAGATTTTTCACTCAAAAAATAAATAAAAGTTTATCTAAATTATTGAACCTTTAACTACTTGGTGGGTACCTATCACCACTACGTAGCGCGTCCTCAGGTTGCGGATAGAGGAAAGGCCCCTGAGGTTAAACACCCCTGAGGTTAACTGCGAATA
>NC_046666.1:3026090-3027109 GCF_010883055.1 Belonocnema kinseyi | reverse complement strand
TGGAGGGATAATTTAAAAAAAGATTTGGTAGAACTAGGATATGATTATAATGAGTGGATGGATGATGCACAGGATAGAGACGCGTGGCGGTCTCGGGTAGAGGAGGCAATGAACTTTCGAGTTCCAAATGCTGATAAATAATAAAAAAATAATTGAACCTTTAAACCAAAAGACAAATATTCTTTACCAAAATGCAATTTTTTAACCAAAAATATGACTGTTCAACAAAAAATAAATTTTCCACGAAACTGATGCATTTGTACACAAAAAAAAGGAAATTTTAAACTAAAAAATAATTTTTTTACAAAAAAAAAACGCAAGTTTTCAACTAAAAAATATCAATCTTAAAAAATGTAAAAGTTACATTTTCTTTTAAAAAATGAATTCTAATCGATTCAACCAAATGTTTAAACAAATTATTTTTTTAAATTATCAAGTAAAAAGAACGATTTTTAACCAAAAAATTGAATTTTCAATAGAAAAAGACGAATTTTTAACCACAAAGGATGACTTTAACAAAATTGTTGAATTCTCTAGAAAATAGTTGCATTTTCATCAAAAAATATTAAATTTATCTTAAAGCAGATAAATTTTTATTATAAAAAAGGTTGAGTTTTCATCCAAAAAAAAGATTCCAGTAACCTCAGTAACATCAAAAATTGAATTTTTGAAACAACAAAAAAAATAAGTTTCTACGAAATAAATTGAATTTTCAATCCAAAAAAAGTAATTTTTTCAACCAAAAAGGATGAATTTTTAAAAATATAGTTCAATTCTCTCCCAAATAGTTGCATTTTTTATCCAAAAAAGATCAATTTTGTACTAAAACAGATAAATTTGTAATAAAAAACAAATTTTTTGTTTATAAGTGGAACTTTCATCCAGAAAATATTTCAGTTCATTTTTCAACAGCAAATACCCAAGACGACTCTCTCGGTTCCAGTTCTACTTCCCCCCTCTCCCAACTCTCCCTTATTAACTGAAGTTTTTGGTGGAACTGACGTTAGAACTACAATCTC
>NC_046666.1:3015239-3025990 GCF_010883055.1 Belonocnema kinseyi | reverse complement strand
TCTCTATCCCATCCACACACTACTCCTTTCCCCTGCCGAGTGAGTCACGCCTACCCCGAAAGGGAAATGGCTTAATGGTGTAATAATAATAATAAAAAATATAAATTTTAAACAAAAAGTAAATTTTCTACGAAACAGTTAAGTTTTCAAGAAAATAGTATAATAGTTTAATTTCTAACCAAACAGTTGAGTTTTTATTTTAAAAAATTCAATTTCTGCTAAAGCAGGTAATAGTTCTCTCAAATTTCTCCTGTCGGCCTCAATGTTAACCCATGATTCTTTTATGTATAAATTTCTCCTGTCAGTCTGAATCTTGATCCATTATTGATCAAATAGTTCCCCAAAGTTTAAATTCCTCCTGCCAGTCTCAATGTTGATCCATTATTAACCAATGGTTCTCCTACGTATAAATTTCTCCTGCCAGTTTCAATCTTGATATATTATTGACCCATGATTTTTTTATTTTTAAACTTTAAATTTCTTGATTTAGGCTTGAAATCTTCTTGTTCGATGGGCCCATTGTACTGCTGTTATTACCAAAGTTTAAATTACTCATGTAATTCTCAATGTTGACCCACTATACGCTCAAATTTAATTTTCTCCTGCCAGTCTCAATCGTGACCGATTATTAACCCATGGTTCTCTAATACGTAAATTTCTCCTGTCACGAAATTTAAATTTATCCTGTCAGTCTCAATTTTAACCCATTATCGGCCCATGCTTCTCTTATTTTTAAACTATAAATCTCTCATTTCAGGTTTTGAATCTTCTTCAGTGATGGGCCTATTGTATTATTTTTGTGATCTAAGTTTAATTTTCTCCTGTCAGTCTTAATTTTGACCCATTATTGACCCATGGTCCTCTTGTGTATATATTTCTCCTGCCATTCTCAATGTTAATCAATTATTAATCAATGATTCTTGCAAGTTTTCTCCAGTGAATCTCAATTTTGACTCATTGTTGACTTTAAATTTCTCCTGCCGGTCGTAACCACCTCAGACCTATGTTTTTTTTAATTTAAATTTTCCCCTGTCAGTCGTAATGTTGACCCATTATTGACCTATGGTTCTTTTAAGTATAAAATTCTGCTGTCAGTCTCAAGATTGGCCCATAGTTTGCTTAGGTTTGAATTTCTCCTGCCAGCCTCAATTTTAACCCATTATTAACCCATGGTTCTCTTAAGTTTAAATATCTCCTGTCAATCTCAATTTTGAACAATTATTAACCCACAATATTCTCAAGCGTAAATTTCTCCCGTCAGTCTCAATCTTGACCCATTATTGATCTATGGTATTCTTAAGTATTAATGATAAAATAACCAATCTTCAGTCACGGTGACCCATTGTGTTGACGGTAATTTTTGGTAATTCCCTTCCTATCAATGATACCACTCACCTACAACATTTTTTCACTGACATTTTCGACTTTTCGGCTCTAATATTTACAATTTCAATAAAATACCCAACTCGAGAAACACACTGTAAAAAAAAACGTAAAAAATCTTACCTCTTCTTCGAGGCGCACAACATTTCCTTGTGCATTAGTAAGCGCCGTGTCCAAAATATCGATATGTGTGCGTTGCTCCTGCAAAGTTGCTCTTTGCGCGGCAAGTTCGATCTCCTGTCTCTCCTTCGCCGCCGCAAGTTCCTTATCTGAAAGAAAGACGACAATAAACATGACATCAATCCAATGAAAAAAAATATAACCCACAAAGAATAAGCAATGATAACATACTCTGCGTGATAAGCTGCCCAATGAGTAATTCTCGTTGCGTTAATTCTTTCCGCATCGATTCGACAATCGGCGGAGTGTCCGTCCTCGATGATAACAAATCGATTTGGTCCCTCAAAGCGCGATTCAATTCTGTCAGCCTTCTGCAATCACTCTGAAGTCTTAGTCTCGCAGCTCTCTCGAGCTTCTCTCTCCGCTCACAGGATGCGGCTAGTTCCTCGTGCGCACGGTGTACCTTCGCTATTTCCTGTTCGAGCTTCTGAGATTTTGCTACTTTATTGTAGCAGCGTTCCAGTTCGAGTTTTAAGGCACTATTCTCCTGAATGACAATCTGAACCATCGCGGATGGCGGCCAGATTTCACCAGCAGAGGTCTCGATATCTTCTCTGCCTTTAGTTTGAGGCCTGGATAATAAATATTACAAAACTAAGTAACACTGAGAAACGCGGGCCCCAAAATATTGCAGACTGCGACAATATTGTAGTTAATTTCGAGCAGGATAGTGAATTTAAAAAAATAATTACCTGGGAGAAGTAGTTCGGGGATCGTAGTTCTCCATCTCCACTTTACCGATTCTTGATAAATCGGGTTGTGAACGAGAGAGAGTGAGCTTTTCCGTGGGCCCAAGTAATCGGTGTTTACTTTTCAGGGGCAGTAAGGTCGTCGTATACGACGGAGGAGGTCTGTCTTCATAATCAGTTTGTTTTCCTCGATCATTATCTCGCATTCGCACATCTATACTACTGTCATTGCCGGTAAGTTTACTGTAGGAAGGAACCTTAACTTCTTTCGCAAGATGTTTCAGGACCTGCGACTGACTCAGGTAATCGTCAGGTATATCGGTGATTTCCTGACAGCCTCCACTTCCCGGTTGTTCGTAAAGATGATCGTCATGTGGCAAACTCGATAGCGATTGCATCGTAGGGCTGTTAGAGTGCCCCTTGCCTCCACCCTCGCAATATAAATACCCCATGTCGCCATGGTCCCTTACGAGACCCGATAGCCTGCGAATAAATTTACTACTTGATAAAAAGAATTGCTTCCATAAGCGGATGTTCACGGCGCCCTAAGCCCCGTAAGGTAAATGTTCCAATTTGGACGAATGTAAGGATTTGTGCGGCGTATTTTGCGTGTAGAAATTTTTTAAATCTTATGAATCGAGAAAAGTTCCATACTGCACAGTTTAAACATTGTTTTATCAATATTTTGTCTGCTCATCGATAGAAACAAACAATTTTTACTGAATAATAAAGAATCATGCTGTTCCATTGAACCTATTAGGGTGAATGAATTTTTCCGCGGACCCAGTTTGGGCGAATCAAATGTTTCAATTTGTGCGAGCGACGCCATGTTAGATTTCCTATAATGGTGGGATATCGTCATTGATAAGTACTGACACCTAATTTAAGTTTTAATCAGAAATTCAAAAATGTAACGTGAAAATTCCTCATCATAATAAATTACGCAATTATAAAAAATATATTTTTATCGATTGCATTTTTAAATTGACTGTCACATTATCATTGTTGTGATCTTGGTTTAAATTTCTCATGTCAGTCTCAATGTGGGCCCATGGATCTTTTATATATAAATTTCTTCATTCAGTTTAAATGTTCACCCATTATTGACCAATGGTTCCCTTACGTATACATTTTTCCTGTCAGTCTCAATCTTTATCTATTGCTGAACAATGGTTCTTTCAAGTTTGAATTTCTCCTGCCAGTCTCAATTTAAACCCATTATTGACCCATGGTTCCCGCACATTTTTATCAATTATTCAATACAAATGCATAAAAAAACAGACGTCACGGCAGAAGAAAGCTTTAAGAATCGAAATAGTGTGCTTGCTATCTAACAAAAAAAAACGCATAATTTTGATGTAACCGTATTGCTGGTAAACACTCGCACAAATTTCTCCGTTTTTTCCGTCCGTATTAAGGAAGTGGGTAATATTACAATTATGCCTTAACTTTGAGCCCATTCGAAAAACTTATAATTTGTATTCACTTTTCAATGAAACACTCGTAGCACAACATTTTTCGAACACTGGTGTGATGAAAAACAACACCTTGTGTCAACTCCGGAACTAACAAGCCGAGAGCAATGTTACGCTCCATCAGTCACAGATGGCTACACGCATGACTATATAACGTTCAAACCATTCGAATAAATAATAAAATGACTGTAAAATCTATATCAAAAATATATTTAATCCATTCTATGGTGTGATTAAACTATTTCTAGTGTCATTGCCTTTAATATTTGCAACGATTTACCTAGAGTATCTGAGAATTCGCCCAAAATGGAGCACCCCTCCAAACTGGGACATTTACCTTATAGAATCAGCCTCTTGTATCGAAAAAAAACATAATATATGATTGAACAGAGATCATACCTTCCTGAGGGCGTCCAAGACGATTCCTCATTTGCGTTGTGTATGATGAGAGTATTGTACGAGCTTGTAGAAACATCTAGACTACTTCTATTCGACCCAACGCTCGTGCGATTACTTAAGCTCTCTTTTAGACTATTTCTGTTGGATCCGTTGATACTGTCCTTAAGACTATTGCGATTGGAGCCATTTAGACTCTCCTTCAGACTATTTCGATTCGATCCGGATAAACTGTCCTTTAGACTATTTCTGTTTAACAGATTCCCCTGAACACAATGATTATTGTCAAACGTATATAATAGTTTGTCTCGCTAACAAAGGATGTGTATATAATAGAAATAAACGTTCGGACATAAAAGTCGCGAGTTCAACTTCCGACTAACACATTCGTGCTTCGTGACAATTTAAACTCTATTGCGATTTGAGATAGGTGTAAAGTCATGCTCGTTAATTGGTAAAATTTGCAAGAAAATTCGAAAATGCTACAATTTTCTGGAATTATTAGTGTTGGGATGATTTTGCAAATATGGGTTATGTTCTTACTTGGATATTTGGTATGTTCTCCTTGTGGCTGGATGATCTCGAGGGGCTTTGTTGCTGATTCTCTTGGCCTTGTGGTTCCTGACGAGCTGTATGTCTTATCACATATCGCTCTTCGTTACTCAAATTCTCGTTCGATGTTGAAACATCGGTGTCGCTACCGCTCAAGCTTTGAGGTAAGCCACCTGTTGTCGAAAAAACACACTTCAACTAAAAACGAATGAAGGGACCGACACTAAAGAGTTTCAGTGCTCGAAAAAATTCCCATGAGCATGCGAATGAGCTCGAGAGTATGCTCGACCTTTATGTGCTTTGGGAATTTAATGAGCATTTATACAAATTTTGAATTAGGATTTAAAAAATCGTATTTATCGCATTAAACGGCACCTTATTCAGGGTTGCTAGAATATCAATATCTACAATATAAAATCAACCATACAACTACAGTAGCGCTCGAAAGTATTTTGTTGACTTTTTCGATAATTAAGTTCTTTTAATTTTAATTATCTGAGAGCTAGAAAAAAAATCCTCTTTAAATAGTTGAATGCTCTCAAAAATAGTGTATAAAATGAACCCAAAATAAAGCGATTTTGTCCATTTTTTAATTATATATTGCAAAAATAGTGTAAATTTCAATAATTTCTTAAATGCTTAATAACTTCCGAAATAATCAACCTTTTTTTAATTTTCTTGCGCTCATTTTCAAGCTGTTTTTCCACATTACCGTAGTAGCTTATGAGGATAAATCTAAAAAAATTCTTATCACATTAAAAGAATTTAAAGTTGTAACAAAAAAGTTTGAAAGTTTGAAAGATCTTTGGGCAAAACAGAAGAAAAATGAAATATATATTTTGAGGGTCTTTTATAGAGACTTCATGAATATATGTTTCATATTTTTCACATAAATTTTATTGTTACTACAAAGAATACTACGATTTTTCAAACTTTTTGTTACAACTTTATGTTCTTTTAATGTGATAAGAATTTTTTTACATTTACAGTCATAAGCTGCTGCGATAATGTGGAAAAAGTAGCTTTAAAAAGAGCCCAAGAACATTAAAAAATGCTGATTATTTCAGAAGTTATTGAACATTTAAGAAAACATTGAACCAAAGTAGAATAATTTAATTTGCAGTTAGAAAAGTAAATTTTGAACAACAAAAAAAGAGTTTTCAGAAAAATTAATTAATTTTTTACTAAAAATATTAATTTTCAAGCAAAAATGGAATAGTTACATCTTCAGTTAAAAAAAGTTAATTTTCAAATAAAAAGAAACGAATTTTCAGTCAAATTAATGAATTTTTAACCATACTGATGAATCTTTAACCATAAATATTAATTTTCGATCTAATAGTGGAATTTTCAATCCAAAAGATGAAATTTCTGTTAAAAACAATCAAATTTTTTTATAAACATTTTTTTCAACCAAAGAAATGAATTCTTAACCAAAAATAGAATATTTATAGTAAATTTTCAACTAAAGTGATAAATCTCCAACTAAAAAAAGAACTATTTTTTTTAACCTAATACATGAATTTACAACTAAAAATATAAATTTTCTACTAAAAATAAAATACTTGAATTTTCACTTCGTAAAATAAATGTTCAACCAAAAAAGAAACGAATTTTGAACAAAATAAATAAATTTTCAATCGCAGAAATTAATTTTTAACCAAAAAATTATAGTTTCAATTAATGAGAGTACTCTTCTGCCAAAAAAGACGGATTCTCAAAAAATAAATTAATTTGCAAATAAAACAGATAAATTTCTAACGAAAAATAGATTCATTAAATTTTCAGTAAAAAACTTAATTTTCGACAAAAAATGGAATAGTTACATGTTCAGTTAAAAAATCAATTCTAAATAAAAAAAACTAATTTTTAACCAATCAGATGAATTTTTAAAAACAATTTTTAACTAAAAAGAAGAATTAGTCACCAAGAAGCTAAAATATTCTCCCTCAAATTCGAATTTCTTATAAAATACAGGAATTTCCAAAAATGTAGGAGTTGAATTTTCAGTTAAAAAATTAATTTTCAACAAAATAATTTAATTTTAAACCAAAAAAATTGGGGCATTTTTTTAGAAAAAGGGAAAATTTAATTATTATAATCAAAATACCAACGTTATGAACGAAAAAGAAAAATTGTAAAACTTTTATAAGGTTGCCTTCTTTTTCTTTACACTTTTTTTATTTATTTTAATTTAAATAAAGAAATGTAAGAGTATGTTTTCCAAATTTTATGGTCATATTCATATTATTTCTTATCATTTTCAAGACTTCCGTAGTTAAATTCAATGTTTGGGCATTAAAAGAGCATTTAAAATTTAATTTTTGCTAAATTTAATTTCTTAAATTTCAATTATTTTTGTTTAAAGTAGCCCATGTCTTATCGAAAATTTTAATATAAACTGAAAACGCTCAAAACCTGAAAATCGTGCTTTTGAACTTTGAAGATTTTTGTTTTAAAATACAATTTTGTGTTTCTGTAAAACGCTAACATAACCTAACCTAAAATTGTCAAAAAATTATGAAACCTGAAATTTTGATGATTTTTGTTTTAAAAAGGGAAAATTTAGTTTTCTAATAAAATACCAACGCTGTGAAAGAAAATAAAAAATTTCAACATTTTTAAAAGAAAGCAGAACTTTATTGAACAGGAAAACACGCAATTTTGAACTTAAAATATAAAATCAATATTAATAAAAAATTCGCGTATTTCATCGTATCTATTATATATAAAAAAAAGAAAAGCAAGGACATGTTTGAGGATAATTGATTAAAATAAAAATCTTTTTAGAATTATTATATAATATCACAGCATAACAAACTAATGCTTTTTGTTTAAAATAACTGATAACAGATAAAAAATATTAACATAACCTAAAATTGTTCAAAAATCGTAAATCGTCTTTAAAATTTATACCAATTTTTAGTGAAAAATACGAGCATAACTTAAAATTGTTTCATAACGTTTAACCTCCTTTTAAATTTAATACATTTTTGTTTTAAGTACCGATTTACGGTATCAAGCGCCACCATAACCAAAAAAGTTCAAAAATCTACTGATTTTAAAAATAAAAACACTAATTTTCTACGAAAAACACAAACGTATAAAACATTGTTTAAGATTCTATATTTTTTTGGAAACCCTAAGTTTTGTTTTGTTTAAAATAACCAATTTCCAAAATGAAAACGTTAACATAACCTTAAACTGTTCAAAAATTGTAAATCTTCTTTGCAATCCATATTGATATTTTTAGTGAAAATCGCCGGTTTCGCCTACAATTATACGAAAAAATTTATCATCTTTTAAATCTACTGATTCTTTATTAAAAATACCAATTTCCAGTGTAAAATAACAACATAACCTAAAATTGTAGAAATTGTTGTGAATCGTCTGTGAGATGTTTGAAATATAATTTTTTATGAATCAAAAATACCAATTTTAAACGAAAAACACTTAAAATAATAAAAAATTGCTAAGAAATTCTAAATATTATTCAACTTGTAATTATTTTTGCTTGAAAATATTGTTAAAGCTTGTAAATTTTATTATTTCAAACCAAATAAATCATTGGAATAAGTCTAATAATTTTTGTTAAAAAATACCAATTGCAGGTTAAACACACTAACATAACCTAAAATTGTTACCCAATTCTTTTAAAATAATTTTTTACTAAAAATACCAATTTTAAAAGTAAAACAACAACATCTAATATTGTTTAAAAACTATGAATCTTATTTAAAATCTAATGATTTCAAAAAATTATTGTCAAAAAAGAATTTGTGCTTTTTATGGTTTGAAAATTATATATTTTTCAAGATTTCTGGAATAATTTAAAATGATAAAAAAAAAGAACTTTCAGGAAAATTTGTAAAAAAAATCTTAAACTCAAATGATTTTCTATAATTTTGAAGAAAAGACATAGAAGATTTTGAATCAACATTTTTTAACTTTACAAAATTACAAACTTAAAAAAATCCAGTTTAAAAGATATTAAAAATTTTTGCAGATTCAATAATAACTGCAAACTTGAAAATATTTCATAAAATTTAAAATTAAATGTAGATTTTGGAAGAATTCGAACAAAATGTTTAAAAACTGTCTAAGAATTTTTCAAGAAATTAAAAAAATGTTCTTAAGATTTCTGGAATAACTTGAAATCATTTTTTAATTAAAAAATTTAATTTTAATTTAAAAAATTAATTTTAGAAAACACTGTAAAAAGATTTTTAGAATTCCCAAAAAAGGAATTTGAAATATTAGAAGGAAACTGTTTTAATTATGCAGAATTTTGTTAAAATTTGAAAAAAAAATCGAATCATTTAAATATATAATTAGGAATTTTAAAAGTTCTGCAGAGATGAAGACTATTTTAAAAATTAAAACGACATGAAAATTTAAAATAATATTTTTTAATTTCTTCCAAATTTCTAAAAGTCCTAAATATCTTTAAAACTGACTCGAATTGTTCCTAATATTTAGTAAAATCCTGTAAAATAAAATAAATTTTGTCGACAATTTTCTAGATTTTTTTCGACACAAAATAATCTTTTTATTAAATAATATTTAAAAAATTGTTTAATCCAACTAAAAATAATTATACGTGTCATTTATAAATAAAATGATTTCCATAAAAATGTGAAGAGTTTTAAAAAAGAATCTTTCAAGGTAAATATTGAATGTAAACAAATTAAAATTTAATGAAAATTACAAAATTTGCTTGATGCGGAAAAAATAATACAGATATGCGAACAACTAAATTTAAATAAACAATTAAAACTTTAACTATTTTTAAATTATTTACGCTTGGATTTCTCTTTTAAAATTTTAACAAAAATAATTTTTTAGATAATAAAATAAAATTGATAACAACAATAGTATTTAAACTAAGTCTAAGAAATTTTTCATCTCTTTAGATTTTATATTTCTTCTATTTTTTTTTGCTCAAATCACGAACAATTTTTTATCTTCTTTTTTTTTGAATCATCATTTTTAAAAAAGAGAATCAAAATGGAAAATATTCTCAAATACAGAGATTATAAGGAATTTAAAATAAAATAGGATGTCAAAATTAATTTTACATGTCATAAATTATTAAATCATTGATAGAAAATGTTATTCCTAACCTACCTTGAGCTGATATCTGCTTTCGTTGTATATTACTGTTAGAGAACGGGAGAAACCGGCTCGTTTGTTGAAGTGAACTCATGTCGTTATTCATTCATTTAATTAAATGATTTTTGTCTGATCTGCAATTTAAAAAAATTCCAACCATAAAAATAATTCCATTAATTTGACTACTTTTAGTCAATATTCTGGAATTTGGGTAATTAGTAAGCAATATAAGAACAATTTTAAATATATTTCAAGCCTTGGAGAAACAGATTATGCATTTTCAATAAATGCATTTTTGCTTTGCAACTTCAAAGAATGATTTCCTAATCTTAATCGTTTCAAAGTGTATTTACCATATATGATAAAATACAAGTCGCAACTTGCAAGATCAAAGGTGAAGAAAACAGTAAATATACAAGACACAAAAGAATCTTGACCATTCTGATCCAAGCATCACTTATTCATTTTTTTTTTTTTTCAAATTACAAACAAGCGTTTTAAAAACAATCTGCAAATGCAGATAGTTCATGAGAAACAGTTTGCTAATTATAGGGAATGTATCATTACAATTCAAAACAGAATTTACATTTTATTAATTAATAAAAAAATTTGTATAATAAAAAATGAATTTTCAATAAAAAAGAATCCGAATTTTTTACCAAACAGTTGCATTTTTTACCAAATAGTTGAATTTTTTAATTAAAATTTGTAATTAAAAAAATTATAATTTAACAAACAAAAAACTAATTTTCAACAAAACAGTTAAATTTTAAATCTAAAACGATGAATTGACTAAGAAAAATGTACGTATTATTGTAATATTAAAATTTTCTGTTTTAAATAAAAAAAAACGTTGAATTTGACCAAAAAGGAAGAAGATTTTTTAGCCAATAAAGAAGAAAAATATTATTTAAAATCTTGAATTTTCAACCAAAAATAATAATTTTCTACCACGAACATTAAT
>NC_046666.1:3008150-3015139 GCF_010883055.1 Belonocnema kinseyi | reverse complement strand
TTGATTTACAAAAAAAGTTCTATGGTTCAAAAAAAAATTTTGTTCAATAGAAAAAAGAGGTTGGTAATGTAGGAATTCCACTGTGTCGCATGCCCTTAACAAACAAAAAACAAATTTACCATATATGATAAAATACAAGTTGCAACTTGCAAGGTCAAAGGTGAAGAAAACAGTAAATATACAAGACACAAAAGAATCTTGACCATTCTGATCCAAGCATCACTTATTCATTTTTTTTTTTTTTCAAATTGCAAACAAGCGTTTTAAAAACAATCTGCAAATGCAGATAGTTCATGAGAAACAGTTTGCTAATTATAGGGAATATATCATTACAATTCAAAACAGAATTTACATTTTATTAATTAATAAAAAAAGGGATATACGAATTTTTTAATTAAATTAAAAATTATTAAATTATTAATTTTCATTGCATTTTTCAATCAGTGAATGAAAAAATCCGTTTTTTTCGAGAGCAGTAAAATATTACTGCTTGTTATTAATTTACAAACTAGTTTAACTTTCAACCAAGTAATTGAACTTTAAACCAAAAAGATAAATTCTCATCAAACAATAAAATAGCTGATAACAGTTGATATTTTATCAGGAAAATATTTGCATTTTAAATCAAAAACAGATTAATTTGATCAAAAAAGTCGGTACTTTTAACAGAATAGTTGAATATTAAAAATAAAAATAAGAGCTTTCTGCAAAATAGTTATTGTTTTAACTAAATATTAGTTGAATTTTCAACCAAAAAGATAAGTTCTCAATAAAATAGATCAAATAGTTGCATTATTTAAATTAAATTTGTAAATTTTTAAATAAAAAAAATGATTATTTAACAAACAGAAACCTAATTTTCAACAAAGTAAATAAATTTTAAAACTATAAATATGAATTTTCTACAAAAAAATGTAATAGTTATTGTAATATTAAAATAAACAAATATTTATATTTCAAATTAAAAAACGTTGAATTTGACCAAAAAGGAAGAACTTTCAACACAATAGTTGAATATTTAAGAAAAATAGATTAATTTTCAAACGAATAATTTCATTTAAAACCAAAAAATAAGACATTTCTATTAAAAGAGATGCATTTCCAAATATAGAAAAACAATAATTTTTAACAAGACTTGAATTTTCAACCAAGAAAGATTTTTTAGCCAATAAAGAAGAAAAATGTTATTTAAAATCTTGAATTTTCAACAACAAATATTAATTTTCTACCACGAAGAATAATTTATCTACCAAAAAAACAAATTTTTAATAAATTAAATAAATTTTCAACTTAACAGTCAAATTTTTAAACTACAAAAGATCAATTAATAACCAAAAATACAATAATTAAATTTCTAGTATAAAAAATCAATTTAAAAAAGTAAAAAAAACGAATTTTCTACAAAAAATTGAATTTTACAAGAAAATTAATTTGTCTACTAAATAGTTGAATTTTTAAACAAAAAAAGTCAAATTATAACCAGAAGTACAATAATTAAATTTGTATCATAAAAAATTAATTTTCAACAAAAAGAAAACGAAATTTTTACAAAACTGTCGCATTTTTTACCAAATAGTTGAATTTTTTTATTAAAATTTTAAATTTAAAAAATGATAATTTAACAAACAAAAAACTTATTTTCAACAAAGCAGTTAAATTTTAAATCTAAAAAGATGAATTTTCTAAGATAAATGGAAGTATTATTGTAATATTAAAATTTAAAAAAATTTTCTGTTTTAAATAAAAAAAACGTTGAATTTTACCAAAAAGGAAGAAGATTTTTTAGCCAATAAAGAAAAAAATGTTATTTAAATTCTTGAATTTTCAAGTCAAAAGACGAGCTTTATACAACATAGTTAAATTTTCAAATAAATAGTTGAATTTTTAAACTACAAAAGATCAATTTATAACCAAAAAAACAATAATTAAATTTCTAGTAAAAAAATTAATTTTCAAAAAGTAAAAAAAACGAATTTTCTACAAAACAATTGAATTTTATACAATTTAGATGAATTTTACACCAAGAAAAATAATTTATCTACTAAATAGTTGAATTTTTAAACTAAAAAAGTCAAACATAACCAGAAATACAATAATTAAATTTGTATCATAAAAAATGAATTTTCAACAAAAAAGAAAACGAAGTTTTTACCAAACAGTTGCATTTTTTTCCAAATAGTTGAATTTTTTAATTAAAATTTGTAATTAAAAAAATGATAATTTAACAAACAAGAAACTAATTTTCAACAAATTAGTTAAATTTTAAATCTAAAAAGATGCATTTTTTAAGAAAAATGTAAGTAGTTCTTGTAAAATTAAAATAAAAAAATATTATAAGATTAATTTATCTACCAAAAAAACGAATTTTTAATAAATTAAATAAGTTTTCAATAAAATAGTCGAATTTTTAAACTACAAAAGATCAATTAATAACCAAAAATACAATAATTAAATTTCTAAAAAAAAAAATTAATTTAAAAAAGTAAAAAAACGAATTTTCTACAAAAAATTGAATTTTATACAATTTAGTTGAATTTTTAAACTAAAAAAGTCAAATTATAACCAGAAATACAATAATTAAATTTTTATCATAAAAAATGAATTTTCAACAAAAAGAAAACGAATTTTTTACCAAACAGTTGCATTTTTTACCAAATAGTTGAATTTTTTTATTAAAATTTTAAATTAAAAAAATGATAATTTAACAAACAAAAAACTAATTTTCAACAAATTAGTTCAATTTAAAATCTAAAAAGATGAATTTTCCAAGAAAAATGTAAGTAGTTATTGTAATATTAAAATAAAAAAATATTTCTGTTTTAAATAAAAAAAACGTTGAATTTGACCAAAAACGAAGATTTTTTAGTCAATAAAGAAGAAAAATATTATTTAAAATCTTGAATTTTCAACCAAAAAAAATAATTTTCTACCACGAAAATTAATTTATCTACTAAAAAAAAACGAATTTTTAATAAATTAAATAAGTTTTCAACTAAATAGTCGAATTTTTTAACTACAAAAGATCAATTAATAACCAAAAATACAATAATTAAATTTCTAGTATAAAAAATTAATTTAAAAAAGTAAAAAAACGAATTTTCTACAAAAAATTGAATTTTATACAATTTAGTTGAATTTTTAAACAAAAAAAGTCAAATTATAACCAGAAATACAATAATTAAATTTGTATCATAAAAAATGAATTTTCAACAAAAAAGAAAACGAATTTTTTACAAAACAGTTGCATTTTTTACCAAATAGTTGAATTTTTTATTATAATTTTAAATTTTAAATTAAAAAATTGATAATTTAACAAACAAAAAACTAATTGTCAACAAAGTAGTTAAATTTAAAATCTAAAAAGATGAATTTTCTGCGAAAAATGTAATAGTTATTGTGATATTTCAACTAGAAAATATTTTTATTTTAAATTTTAAAAAAAGATGAATTTAACCAAAATTGAAGAACTTTCAACAAAATAGTTGAATATTTAACCCAAACAGATAAATTTTAAACCAAATAATTGCATTTATAAACAAAAAAGAAGACATTTCTATTAAAAGAGATGAATTTACAAATTAAAAAAAAAACATGAATTTTTAACAAGACTTGAATTTTCAACCAAAAATGATTTTTCAGTCAATAAAAAAGAAAAATTTTATCTGAAATCTTGAATTTAAAAACCAAAAGATGAACTTTGTTCAAAATAGTTAAATTTTCAACCAAAAAGATTAATTTTCTACCTATAAGACGATCTTTTAATAAATTAAATAAAATTTCAACCAAATAGTTAAATTTTTAAACTAAAAAAGATCGATTTATAAACAAAAATACAATAATTAAATTTTCAATTTAAAAAAATTAATTTTCAAAAAGTCAAAAAAAAAACGAATTTTCTACAAAACAATTTTTAAACTAAAAAAGTCAAATTATAACCAAAATGCAATAAATAAATTTGTATAATAAAAAATGAATTTTAAACAAGAAAGAACGAATTTTTTACAAAACAGTTGCATTTTTTACCAAATATTTGAATTTTTGAATAAATTGTTAAATTTCCAATTTAAAAACTGATGAGTTAACAAACAAAAAACTCATTTTCAACAAAGTAGTTAAATTTTAAAACAAGATGAATGTTCTACGAAAAATGTTATAGTTATTGTAATATTTCAATTTAAAAATATTTTTATTTTAAATCAAAAAATGTTGAATTTTTATTAAATATTTTCTAAACAAAATTGATTTAAACAAAATGTCTAAAAAAAACATGAATTTTCAACCAAGAAGATTAATTAAAATTTGAACCAAATAGTTCAATTTTTAAACTACAAAAAATCAATTTATAACCAAAAACACAATAATTATATGTTTATTATGAAAAATTAATTTTCAAAAAGGAAAAAAAATTAATTTTCTACAAAATATTTCAAATTTGAACCAAATAGTTAAATTTTCAATCAAGAAAATTTATTTTTTTCTCAAAAAGGTGAGTTTTTAAACAAATTCATAGATTTTTAACCAAATAGTTGAATTTTAAACCAAGACGATTAATTTTCTCCTAAATATTTGAAGTTTTAAAATACAGAAGATAAATCTATAACCAATAATAAAATAATTACATTTTGATAATAAAAAAAATCATTTTTAGCAACAAAAAAAAATTATTTTTTTACAAAAAAGTTACATTTTCTACAAAATAGTTGCATTTTTTTTACTAAAGTATTGAATTTTCAATTTAAAACATGATTATTTAACAAACAAAAAATAAATCTTCAACAAAGTAGTACAATTTTTAGCCTAAAAAGATGAATTTTTAGTAAAAAAAATGTAATAGTTCATATTTCAGCAAAGAAATATTTTTACTTTCAACCAAACAGGTGCACTTTTAACAACAAAAAAATTGATCTGCAAAGAAAAAGAAGAATTTTTAACCATTTTTGGTTGAAAATTGATTTTTGCTTGTTAAAAATTCATAATTTGCCTGAAAACTTGTCTCTTTGAATTAAAAATTCAACTATTTCGTTGAACTTCGTTTAAAATTCACATATTTTGTTCAAAAAATTTTTTTTTTGTGGAAAATGATTTTTTTTTTTCAAAATTAATTTCCTTGTCTAAAAATTCTTTTATTTCGGATAAAATTTTGAGTATCCAAGTTGAATCTTTATAATTTTAATTGAAAAATCATCTTTTGGGTTGGAAATAAAAAAATACCTGATTCGAAGTTTAACTCTTTTTTTTTTTAGTTAATTTTTTCCTTTAAAGATTCATAATTTTATTTGAAAATTCAGCTCTTTTTGAAAGTGTAACTACTTTGTTGAAAATATTTTTTTTTAACTAAAATTTTTAAATCCAATAGAAAATGTAACTTCTTTGGTACGTTTTCCTATTTTTTAATAGTTAGATTTTTAACAGAAAATTTAACCATTATATTTTTGGTTAAAGATTCTACCAATTAAAACATTTTTTTTGAGGATTTATAATTTTAGTTGAAAATTAATTTCTTTAGTTGAAAATTCTTTTTTCGTCGAAAATTCAAAAATTTGTTTGAAAATTCTTCTTGATTAAAAATTCAACTATTTTGTTGAAAGTTTAATTATTTCGTTTAAAATAAATTTTTCGTTTCTTTTCGGTTTAAATATAAATTCTTTTGTTTAAAACAAAAGTTGTTAAAAAACGTATCTTTGAAATCTAACAATTTTTTTATTAAAAACTAGCCGGAAATTCAGAAGCGCACCGGTTTTTATTTCCTAATATTAAAAATATAAACAATTTTAAAATCCATAATAACACATTTTTAAACACTAAGTGTCTTAAATGTTTTTGAAACGATTTAAATTGATTTCTTGCAATAAAATATGATAAAATATCGGTTGTTGGATTTATTCTCGGAAATATGTTTCTTTGCGCGCTATTTTAAAATTACGACAAAATAAATTAAATTTATCAATCGACGGAAAAGAACATTGTCAGAGATTTTGTAAAACTTCAAAACATTTTAAAATTAAAAAATGTGAAATAAAGATGGAGAATTGCTCTTTTAGGGACAAAACATTATTTTAAATAATAGTAATTATGAATCGCGCACGAGAAATTTAAATAACTACAAAATCATCCGAGCTCTCCTGATTTTTAAATATTAAAAATTTAAATTAAGAGATTAATAATAAATAAATTTATCAAACTTTTATTAATTTAAAATTACAATTAAGAAGCATTTTAATTTTTATTCTTTTTAAATATATGAAATTTTTATATTTAATTTGATTTTGAATTGGAAGAGAGACTTTTTAATTTCTAACATTTTGATTAATTTTTTAATTGGGATAAAGAGGCAAAAAATAAAATTTTTATTCAGTTGGAAGGGAGGAAATTTAGGGTGTTTTTTAGTTGTTTTTTTTTACGTTTTGAGTTTAAAATGTTTAATTTATAAAACTTTCATGTTTGTAAATTTTACGCTTTGAATACTTAATTTTAAAATTCCCATTTTCAAGGCATATTTTAAATTATTCAGTTTTAAAAAATTAATTTGAAAATGTTAATTTTGAAATCTCTTCTTTTTTAATTTTTTAATTTAAACCGTTTTAAATCATTGTTAGAAAAAACATAAATTAAACTTTAAATACAAATTTTTACATACTTTCAATATCATAAATATTATAAATGTTTATATATTTTAAATTCCGATTTTCAGCGAAAAGAACAAAAATTATTTAAAATTGTAAATCTTAGAAATTTAATTATTTTTCTTAAAAATCTCGAATTGTAAATAAGTTTTTAATCTTCTTTAAAACATAATGATTTTTGTCTGAAAATAAAAATTTTATGGAAAAATTAAAAACATAACTTAAAGTTGCTGAAAAATTGTAAATATTAACTTTTATAATTTAAAAAACTTTTCTTCTCTTAAATCTAAATTGTTATATTAAAAATACTAATTTCAATCAAAAAACACTAAAATAATCCAAATTTTTAAAAGATTATAAATTTTG
>NC_046666.1:2996996-3008050 GCF_010883055.1 Belonocnema kinseyi | reverse complement strand
AAACTTTTCTTCTCTTAAATCTAAATTGTTATATTAAAAATACTAATTTCAATCAAAAAACACTAAAATAATCCAAATTTTTAAAAGATTATAAATTTTGTTCAAATTATGATTTTTGTTAAATTATTCAAACAAATTGAATCCTAAAATTATTCAACAAATTTCAATCATTAAAATCTAAGGATTTTTTAAATATAAATTTTTTTGTAAAAAACGCTTAAAAAATGAAAAAAATAAATTGTTGAAAAATTGGCAATCTGGATGATTTAATTAAAAAACAAATATTTTAAAGTGTAAATTTGTCATAAAAAATAATTATATTTCACAGATTTAAAAGAAGTTTTTAATCAAATAGCTTATATTTAATCCAAATAAATGAATTTTTAATTAAAATGATGAATTTTCAACTCAAATGATAAATATTCAACTGGGAATACTTGGATTTTTTAACCAAAAAGAAGAATTTTTAATCAAGAATATTAATTCGTGAAGAAAAAGATAATTTTCTACAAAAAAAAAGATTTTTTTAACAAAATACGTGGATTTTTAACGAAATAGTTGTATTTTCAGTTTAAAAAGACAAACTTTCAGCCAAATTGTTGAATTTTTAACAAGAAAAAAATAATTTTGAACCAAACTGATTAATTTTCTACAAAAAAGACGAATTTTTCACAAAGTACATAAATTTTGAAATAACTAGTTTAATTTCTAAATCAAAAATAACAATTTTTAACCAAAAAGTGCAATTTTCATCCAAAAATGTTTAAAAATCTAATTATTAGAAAAAATAAAAGCGCATTATCAACAAAAAAGTTACATTTTCTGCTGGAATATTAAAAATTTTATTTAAAAAAAAAAATGATTTTCAACAAAGTAGTTACATTTTCCAAAAGAGCTGAATTTTCAATTAAAATTATGATTTTTCAAAGAAAAAAATTAATTTTTGATCAAAGATTTAAACTTTAAACTATTTTTTTTTTAATTTTTAACCCAAAAGATGATTTTTCAACCAAAATTATAAATACTGAACTGGAATGCTTAAATTTTAATCCGAAATAAAAAAATTTTTAGACAAGGAAAATATCTTTAAAAAAAAGATTATTTTATACAAAAAAAATTATTCTTTGAAAAAAATATTGGAATTTTAAACGCAATTCAAGGAAATAGTTGAATTTTTAATTCAAAAAGACTAATTTTCAGCCAAATTGTTGAATTTTCAACAAGAAAAAATTAATTTTCAACCAAAAATGGTTCAATTTTAAATGGAAAGAATTTCAACTAAAATAATGAATCCTAAACTGGAATAGTTCAATTTTATACGAAAAAGACAAATTTTCAACCATAAAGATTAATTTTCTACAAAAAGACGAATTTTTTACAAAGTACATAAATTTTGAAATAACTAGTTTAATTTTTAAATCAAAAATATCAATTTTTAACCAAAAAGTGCAATTTTCATCCAAAAAAGATCAATCTTTCGTCAAAAATATAATGGTTAAATTTTCTGTTAAAAATCTAATTATTAAAAAAAAAGAAAAACGTATTATCGGCAAAGTTACATTTTCTACTGAAGTATAAAAAATTTTAGTTAAAAAAAATGATTTTCAGCAAAGTAGTTACATTTTCAAAAAGAGCTGAATTTTCAATTAAAATTATGATTTTTTAAAGGCAAAAATTAATTTTTAATAAAAGATTTTAACTTTTAACCAAATTTTTTTTTTCAACCCAAAATATGATTTTTTAAATAAAATAATAAGAATTCAACTTGAATACTTAAATTTTTAACCGAAAAAAAAAGAATTTTCAAACAAGGAGATTAATTTTTTTTTAAAGAGATCAGTTTTCAGTCAAAATTTATTTTTTAACAAAATATGTGAATTTTAAACGATGCTAAACCAAATAGTTGAATTTTTAATATACAAAAAAACCTTTTCAGCCAAATTGTTGAATTTTCAACTAGAAAAAAATCAATTTTTAACAAAAAATGTAACAATTAAATTTTCAGTTGGAGAAATTAATTTTCACATCAATTAATGAATTTTCTATCTACCCAAAAGATGAAATTTTAATCATAAAAATTAATTTTCTATAACAAAAATACGAATTTTTCACAAAATAAATAATTTTTCAAAGAAATAATTCGAATTTTATATAAAAAATATAAATTTTAAACCAAATTTTCTATAAAAAAAAATACGAATTTTTCACAAAATAAATTTTCAAATAAATAGTTTGAATTTTATATAAAAAATATAAATTTTAAACCAAATAGTTGAATTTTCATTTAAAAAAAGGGTTTCAAGTTTGATTTTTATCTGATTTAAATATCCTAAACTAGAAAAAAAATTATGCAAAATAGAACAGTTAAAATTTTAATAACAAAATTTTCTACTAAAATTCAGAAAACTCCAAAAACTATTTAAAGTACTTTTTTTTTAAATTTGGAATGTAATTGTAAAAAAAATTCCAGTTCCAATAAGTGAAATTATATTTATTTACCGAAACTCCTTGTCCAAAAATAAAAACAATAATTATTTTTAAAAACTTCCCTGTTCATGCAGGATAAATAATGAGTAAGCGAATAAAACGCGATATATCGATTTTTTGAAAAAATTGAGAAAATTTGTAGACGAAAAAAAAATTTTAGAGAGAAAAAAATTGCCAAAGATTTTTCTTATAATGGAAAATAATAAAAATTCAATAATAAACTCTGATTTAATTTAACGAAACTGAGATAATCTGAAAAATCTGCGACTGTAGATAAAGTAAAAATCACTCTTCTAAATTGAAAAAAAATGAAAACTCGAATTTTTTCTGCGATCAGAAGTAAATTTCCGTTTTTTCAATTAAATTCCTGGTTTAAATTATAATCATTTTTGTTTTGAAATACCAACTTTTGTTGTAAAAAAAAAAAATGTTTCAAAATATCCCATTTTTTGTTTAAAAAAAAAACATAACCTAAAATTTTTAAAAGTTTAGAATCTTTTAAATCTAATGCTTTTTGTATAAAATATTTCAGGTTCTAGCGTGAAAAAAAAAAACGCAAAAAAAATCGAAAAACGTAAATTTAATTTAAAAGTAATATTGTAGATTTTTCAAAATTTACGATATAAAACACTTTTTATGTCGTGAAAATGAAATAAAATTTGTAACAAAAACCCGATTTCCAGATTCTCACCACTTCTTTTTTTTACTTACGAATTTAAATACCTAAATATTGTAAAACGCTTCCATTTGCAAATTCGAATTCTCGAGGAGAGCGGAATAAATGAAAATAATATTAAAGGCCAAGAAATGTTAAAGCACGTCCATTTAAATCGAAATCTGGGAAAATACTCAACCTTGGAGTGAACTCCATTCTGAGACGAATGAAATGGAAGTGACGAATCGAGAGGCAACTGCAGCAGCTGCAGAATCCGGGAAAAAAGCACAGCATCACGAAAATTGCGACGTGGCAATTGAGAAAATTCGAAAATTATCGAAAAAGGAACGATTTTAGGAGAGGAAGTAAAATCGGACGAGATTAAATGAATAGGTACTCGTGCAGAACGCGCCCACTGACAAGGAATAAGACAGAGCGCACTGACAGAGGTGTCAACACTCTGGAATGTTGATAATCTCAAGATAGGAGATTTGGCGATCGCAAAACGTGCAACTCGTCAGGCACTCTTAAGTCGCACATGGCCGATCGAAATCGTCCCTAATTAACGGAATTCGCGATTTTAGCACAGCGCATGCATTTTTTCACTTCCCTAAGCTCCCAGAGAACTAACACAAATAAACAAAAGGACATCACCGAATACAGCTGCCGAGGCTCGCGAGGGACTCGAAACTTTGAAAATTCAATTCTCTATGCTAAAGTATCGTTGTCCAATTACTCACACGATCCGAGTATCCGAGAGTCTTCAGAGAATCGCAATTATTTTCAATAAATTGGTACACTTTACTCCTCCGCGCACGAGAAATAAAAATTTCTAGTTTCCGAATTCCTCGCTGGTGGCGCCAGCGTCGAAAGGGGGCACACGCTCTCACCATCTTCTTTTTTTTTCACCTTCGAAAGTTCGAATCGAATCGTTCGAATTGAAACGGTGACGCACGTGGAAGTAAAAAGGTGGAAAAATATCGGCTTTCAGGAATTCTGGATTGTGAGTGAGTAAGAGTGACGCAAGGATCTTTTATTCGTTTTTTTTTTTGGTCACTTGCAGTCGAGTGATCGGTTATTAAGAAAGGGAATTATTCTAGTTGTGTGAATTTTATCGCGCGCTTCAATCGTCACGCGAAACAGGTGCGTATTTACTTTTTTCAGAGTGGGTTCTTTTTTTATTTTTTTTTTGTGCATTTTTTTCCCTCAAGTTTTGGAAGGGGAAATTTTAATGCTGGAAAACAGAATTTTTAATTTGAGAAAATTCAATATTTTCTTATTATTTGAAAATACATGAGCTTACCTCCTTTTTAATTCTTTTTTGACCAAAAGATACCGATCCAGAACAACATAACCTAAAATTGTGATCAGTGCGTTTTTTATTTGTCCACGGGAATTTCGTCAATTTTTGGAAGGAATAATTTTAGTGTCGGAAATAAAGAATTTTGTAATTCAGAAAATTGAAAATTATCTTAATTATAATTAATAATAATATTATTATTTCAAGTAATATATTACTTGAAAATACTCGAGCGAAACGTGCTTTCGCCTCCTCGGTTTTTATGCTTTTTTACAAAAAAATACAAATTTCAGTATACAGTACACCAACATAACCTAAAATTGTGCTCCTTCAAAATGTTTGAAATATGATTTTTTTTTAATGAAAAATACTTGTTTTCGACAGAAAACACTAATATATAATTCTAAATTGGTAAAAGATCATCAATCTTGTTCAAATTATAATCATTTTTGTTTGGAAATAATAATTTTCTACGCAGAACAACAACGTAACCTAAAATTGTTATTAACTTATTTACTTTTTTCAGAGTGGGTTCTTTTTTATGTTTTTTTGTGTCAATTTTTGGAAGAGGAAACTTTACTTTTGGAAAAAGAATTTTTAAATTGAGAAAATTCAAAATTATCTTATTTTTTGAAAATACATTTGCAAAACTTGCGTTATCTTCTCGCTTTTAATGCTTTTTTTACCAAAAAACATCGATTTCTCTACAATAGGCCAACATGACAGAAAATTGTTGAATTTGCGAATCAATTCTTTAAAGGGTTCGAAATAAATTTTATTTTTAATGATTTCTGTTCGAAAATACTAATTTGCGGTCCAGAACAACGTAACCTAAAATTGTTGTTAACATATTTACTTTTTAAAGATTGGGTTCTTTTTTTTATTTTTCAAAGGGGTTTTTGTCAATTTTTGGAAGGGGAAATTTTAGTGTCGGAAAAAAGAATTTTTAATTTCCGAAAATTCAAAATTATCTTAAATATAATTAATAATAATAATATTATTATGCTTGTAAGTAAAATATTTTACTTAAAAATGTTCAAGCGAAATGCGCGCGTTACCTCTTCTCTATTTTTACAAAAAAAAAACAAGATTTGAGTGCAATACACCAACATAACCTAAAACTTGTGCATCTTCTTCAAAATATGCTAAATATTATTTTTTTTTAATGAAAAATACTTGTTTTCGAGAGAAAACACTAATATATAATTTAAAATTGTTAAAAGATCGTAAATCTTGTTCAAATTATGATGATTTTTGTTTGGAAATAGCAATTGAACAACAAC
This sequence comes from Belonocnema kinseyi, assembly GCF_010883055.1. NCBI lineage: Eukaryota > Metazoa > Arthropoda > Insecta > Hymenoptera > Cynipidae > Belonocnema > Belonocnema kinseyi. The sequence continues at coordinate 3,002,325 of NC_046666.1, read as the reverse complement.
TTAACCTAAAATTGTTATTAACGTATTTACCTTTTTTCGAAGTGGGTTCTTTTTTTATTTTTTCGGGAATTATTGTTTCGTCAAGTTTTTGAAGGTTAAATTTTAATTTCTGTAAAAAGAGTTTTTAAATTGAGAAATTGTAAAATTATTCGATTAAGCAAAGAAAACGCACATGAAGTGCGCATTCATCTCCTAGATCTTGAGGATTTTTTATTTTAAAAATTCTAATTTCAGTAAAATACACCAACATAACCTGAAATTTTTGAAAACCTGTGAATCTTCATTATAAAGTGTTCGAAATATAATTTTTTTATGAAAAATATTAATTTTCGACGAAAAACGCTAACATATATATAATTCAAAATTATTAGTATTTTTGTCCGAAAATACTAATTTTCCATGCATATAAAACAAGAAAATATTAAGTCATTGTTAATGTATTTACTTCTTTCAGATTGGGTTCCTTTTTTAATTTTCGATGGGGATTTTTGTCAAGTTTTTGAAGGGAGTTTTATTTCTGGAGAAAAGAGCCAGTATAACCTAAAATTGTTTAAATTGTTCGAAATATAATTTTTGTTTTACAAAAATAATTTTTTTTTCACAATTGTTACAAAATTATAAATCTTGTTTGAAATTTAAATAATTTTTTTCGAAGATTCTTATTTTCGATGCAGAACAATAACGTAACCTAAAATTTATATTAATGTATTTACGGCATTTACTTTTTTAGATTGACTTCCTTTTTTATTTTTTCGATTTTATTTTTCAAGTTTTCGAAGAGGAAATTTTAATTCCGGAAAAAATAATTTTAATTCAGAAAATTTAAAATTATCTTAAAAATTAAATACACCTGCACGAATTTATTTCCTGAGTTTTAATGCTTTTTTACAGCGACAAAAATTCCGATTTCGGTACAATAGATCAACGTAACCCAAAATTGTTGAAATATGTGAATCTTATTTAAACTTTTCGAAGTATAATTAAAAAAAAAAAAAATTATGAGAAATACCAACATATAATTCAAAATTGTTAAAAGATCCTTAATCTTGTTCAAATTATAATGATTTTTGTTCAAAAATACTAATTTTCGATGCAGAACAACAACGTAACCTAAAATTGTTGTAACGTATATTTACTTTTATGTGAGTGGGTTCCTTTTTTACTTTTTCAGTTGTTTTTTTTTTCAATTTTTAGAAGATGAAGTTTTAATTCCGGAAAAAAGAGTTTTTTGATTTAGAAAGATCAAGTTAAAAATTGAAAACTTTCTTCAAAATATTTAATGTATAATTTTCTTTAAATGAAAAATACTCATTTTCGACGAACAAACACTAACAAATCAAAACTGTTAAAAGATCCAAAATCTGGTTAGAATTATAGTGATTTTTTTACAAAATAGAAAGTTAATTTAGAACAACATCGTAATCTAAAATTGTTATTAAATTGATATTTAAAACAAAAGTCATGAGAATTATACCCAGTAATATTTCTTTAAAATAACCAAATTTACAACCTTAAACAATTTTTTTAAATTTTTTAATAAAAAGGCCTCAGATATTTTAAAGCAGATTCAATATTTTGAATTAACAAATTATTGCAACACAATGATTTACAATTTTTGAAGAATTTGAGGTTATGTTATAGTTTTTACTGAATATCTGTATTTTTAGTTAGAAGAATAGTTTAAAAGAGATTTATAATTTTTTATCGCTCGTTGGCATTTTAGAAAAAAATATATTTAAAAGAAGATTCAGAACGTTTTAACAATTTTAGGTTATGTTGGTGTTATTTTCACCAGAAGTTTTTATTTTTAAACAAAAGTCATTAGATTTAAATCCTCTGATTTTTTTTTTAAATAATTAAATTCACTAGTTGACATAATTTTTAAAAGTTTAAAATAATTAGTATCTTTAAAAATTAAAAATCTTCTATAAAAGCTCTACCAATTTCCTTTATATGTTGCACAAAATTATTATATATTAATTAATTTCATTAAGATTTGCTATTTATTATTTTTAAAAAACTTAATTTTTTTAATTTCATGCCTTGTAAACTTGTCAAATCAATCTAAACAGGAATACAATGTTTTTTGGAGTCTATATTAGAAAATGATAGAAAATAATTCTTATTCGTCAAATAGAGACAAAATGATCACGTGAAGAAGATGGACCTAAAATACTCAATCATGATTGGTCGAGTTTATACCGCGTGATTTAAACTGCATTCAAATTTTGATCAAACTTCCAAGATTTGAAGGGAAGGGCAAATTCAAATACATAATTTATATATTCTATTGTTATATAGATATATTTTAATTCTTCTAGTACACAAAATATAAATTTTCTTTCTATAAATTTAATTTAAAATATATAGTAGAAATCTCTTTTACCTAAGTGTGGTTAACGTTAGTTCTAGCTATATAATAGCTGCTGGTGTCAAAGGTCATCATAAAAATGAACTGCAGTAGAATGCAATTCCTCCACCGGTTTCTCACATTACCTTCATTTTTAAAATCCATTCGACCAGTGGTAGTCGTTCATCCTAGAAATCTGAAGATTAAGCAATTGACAAACATTCTCAGCGGTACTATTCAATTTCGTTTCCCAGTAAACAAAAAAAGATTCAAAACAATTCAGAAGTAATTGGGTGAGCCAAGAATTAAATACAACTTTCCGGCTTCATGAGTGTTTGATAGAGATCGCGATTAGATAGAATATACTTTGAGGTTAGATTGTTTCAGCTAATAAATAATAAAAGTGAAATTTATTATGCATTACAAACCAGAGCAGGGTCAATTTTTTTAAATCTGTTTCCAGTTACCAATTACGTTTGAATCTTTTTTCGTTTAGTGTAGCAGAATTAGATTAGTGATTAGAGTATTTTACTAAGTTTAGTGATTAAATGATAAGAATATTTTACTAATATTAGTATTCCGAATATTCTATTAAAGTGATTAAAGTATTCTCAGAAGATTAGTGATTAGAGTATTCTAATGAGATTATTAGCGATTAGGGTATTCTACGAAGATTAGTGATTAGAGTATGCTACTAAGATAAATGATTAGAGTATTTATCGAACATTAGTGATTAGAGTATTCAACTAAGAAGAGTGATCAACGGATTAGAATATTCTTAGAAGATTAGTGATTATAGTATTCTAATAAGATCAACGATTAGAATATTCTACTAAGATTAGTGATAAGAGTATTCTACTAATATTAGTGATTAACTAACTAGAATATTCTAATAAGATTATTGATTAGAGTATACTAATAAAATTAACTATTAAAGTATTCTACCAAGATTAGTGATTAGAGTACTCTATTAAGATTCGTGATTAGAGTATTCTATTAAGATTAGTGATTAGAGTATCCTACTGATATTAGTGATTAACTGCTTAGAATATTCTTAGAAGATTAGTGATTTGAGTATTCTAATAAGATTAGCGTTCATAGTATTCTGCTAAGACTGAAGATTAGAGCATTCCACTAAAATTACTGATTGGAGTATTCTTTCAAGATTAGAGATTAGAGTATTACACTCAGATTAGTGATTATCGGATTAGAATATTCTACTAAGGTTAGTGATTAACTAATTAGAATATTCTAAGAAGATAAGTGATTAGGGTATTTTACTAAGATTAAAAATTGACTGATTAGAATATTCTAATAAGATTAGTGATTAGAGTATTCTGCTAAGATTAGTGAGAAACGAATTAGAATATTCTAATAATATTAGTGATTAGAGTATTCTACTAACATTATTGGCTGGAATATTTTTAATATAAGTGATTATAGTATTCTACTAAAATGAATTTTGGGAGTATTCTACTGAGATTAGTGGTTAGAATATTCTACTTAGATGAGTGATTAGAGTATTCTACTAAGATAAGTGATTAGAGTATTTTAGGAAGACTGGCTAATAGAGCACTCTACTAAGATTAGTGGTTAGAGTATTCTTTTAATATTGGATATTAGAGTATTCTTTTGCGATTAGTGATTAGATTATTCTTCTAAGATTAATTATTAGAGTATAATATGATTAGTGATTAGAGTATTTTCATAAAATGAGTTTTTAGAGTATTATACTGAGGTTAGTGATTAGAATATTCTTCTAAGATTAGTGATTAGAGTATTCTACTAACATTATTGGCTGGAATATTTTTAATATTAGTGATTAGAGTATTCTACTAAAATGAATTGTTAGAGTATTCTACTAAGATTAGTGGCTAGAGTATTTTAAAGATTAGTGATTAACGGATTAGTATATTCTAAGGAGATAATAAGGTTACTGATTAGAATATTTTACTAAGATTAGTGATTAGCTATTAAAAATATTCTTAGAAGATTAGTGATCGGCGTATTCTAATAAAATGAGCGATTAGAGTATTTTACGAAGACTGGCGATTAAAGCACTCTACTAAGATTAGTGATTAGAGTATTCTTTTAATATTAGAGATGAGAGTATTGTTCTGAGATTAGTGATTAGAGTATTCTTCTAAAATTAATTATAAGAGTATTCTACTATGATTAGTGATTGACGGATTAGGATATTCTACCAAGGTGAGTGATTAACTGATAAGAGTATTCTAATAAGATTAGTGATAAGCGTATTTTACTAAGATTAGTGATAAACTGATTAGAATAATCTAATAAGATTAGTCATTAGAGTATTCTATTAAGATTATCGATTAGAATATTCAACTAACATTAGTGATTAGAGTATTCTTTTAATAATAAAGATTAGAGTATTGTTCTGAGATTACTGATTAGAGTATTCTTCTAAAATTAATTATAAGAGTATTCTACTATGATTAGTGATTGACGGATTAGGATATTCTGCTAAGGTGAGTGATTAACTGATAAGAGTATTCTAATAAGATTAGTGATTAGCGTATTTTACTAAGATTAGGGATTAGAGTCTTCTTCTTTTAATATTAGTAATTAGAGTATTCTTCTAAGACTAATTATTAGAGTATTCTACTATGATTAGTAATTGACGGATTAGGATATTCTATTAAGGATAGTGATTAACTTATTAGAGTATTCTTAATAAGATTAGTGATTAGCGTATGTTACTCAGATTGGTGATAAACTGATTAGAATAATCTAATAAGCTTAGTGATTGGAGTATTCTTCTAAGATAAGTGATTAGAGTATTCTGCTAAGATTAGTGACAAACGGATTAGAATATTCTGTTAAGGTTAGTGATTAACTGATTAGAATATTCTGACAAGATTAGTGATTAGAGTATTATACTAAGATTATCGATTAGAATATTATTTTAAGATTAGTGATTAACGGATTAGAATATTCTAATAAGATTAATGGCAA
>NC_046666.1:2993896-2996896 GCF_010883055.1 Belonocnema kinseyi | reverse complement strand
AATTTTCACAAACAATATTATGTGGAATTTCAACAAAAAATGATACTTTTCAACCAAATTTTCTTATTTTCACAAAAAATTCAATTTTGAACCTAAAAATGACTTTTCAACTAAAGTTATGAATTTCTATTTAAAAAAGTTCAGTTTTCAGATAGAAAATATATTTTCGACCAAGAAAGAACTTATTTTTCTTTAAAATAGTTTAATTTTTTCATAAAAGAGATGAATTTTCAACTAAAATCAAGAATCTTAAAAAAAAAAATACTTTTTTAACGAAATAAATGATAAATTGCAAATCAAAATATTGAATAAATTACTTGCAATCAATAATGGGTCCGCGTGTTACTAAATTTTACAATAACAATAAAAGCTTCGAATAACAGTAATTTTTTAGGGATAATTAAGTGCTAACCTTCGTTTTTATTTGACTTTTGTAATAAAAATTTAATTTCCTTCCAGTGCTTACAACTACACCGGAGGTTGGAGTGAATGGGAGCAAAAACAGAAAGTATAATCAAACTTTTGTAAAAAAAAATACCTATATTGTCAGTATTTTTAAAAACAAATTTGTACTCTCACGTTTTGTATATCTAGAAAAAATGTTAATAAAATAAATTACAGAAAAAGGGAGTGAGTCAGGAGAAATTTGCAGGTAATTTTTCCCCCCAGAGAACCTAAAAAATTCAGGTAAACGAGAGAAATTGATTAATTGACAATATCACTAATTGTAAGTCTAAACTTATAATTGTTCGTAAAACTATTTACAAACTTATGTACAAGAGATTAAATTAAATCATTAAGTTCCTAAATTAATAAAAGATCAGTTAATTTAAATAAAAGTAAAATACATTTTATTTTCAGTAGAAATAATTTAAGAAGATCGTCTACTTCTTTGACTCCTGACCATTACTCGAAATTGTCCGAGAATTAGATTTTCGCAATGATGCTTTAATATAAATATTTACAGGAGAAATAATTGCAAAATATCGTCTATTTCTTCTAATCGTGAACTAACTTCTTCCTAACCATTTCTCGAAATTCTTCGAGAATCCGATTCTCTCTCTTTTGCGATAATAAATTAATATAAATGAAACTTAAATTTATTTCATCAGGAGGAATAATTTAAGAGTATCCTTTATTTATTTGAGTCCTCCTGAACTTCTGCCTGACCATTACTCGAAATCGTCTGAAAATTAGATTCTCTCTCTTTTTCAATTATTGGTTAAGCTAAATGAAACTAAAAAACGTTTCATTATCAGAAGGAATAATTAAAAAAAGGATTCCTGAATAATTTTAAAACGCGATTCCTCCTAGGCTAACTGCTGCCTGACCATTTCTCGAAATTGTCAAAAACTCTGATTCTCTCTCTTTTGCTATTAACAGTTAATCTAAATGAAACTAAAATATATTTCATCATTAGGAAGAATAATTAAACAATATTGTCTTTTTCTTCTATACCTGCTGAAATGACTTCTGCCGAACCATTTCTCGAAATTTGTAAAGAATCCGATTCTCTCTCTTTTTCAATTATAAGTTAATCTAAATTAAACTAATATAAATTTCATCACGAAAAGAAATAATTTAACAATATCATCCATTAATTTGACTCCTCCTGAACTTCTGCCTGACCATTTCTCGAAGTCGTTCGAAAATCAGATTCTCTCTTTTTCAAAGATTAGTTAACCTGAATGAAACTAAAATACATTTCATCTTTAGAAGAAATAATTTAACAAAACGACTCTTCATGGGCTAACATCTGCCTGACCATTTCTCGAAAATTTTAAAGAACCCGATTCTCTCTCTCTCTCTCTTGTAATGATCAGTAAATCTAAATAAAAATAAAATACAGTTCATCATCAAGAGGAATATTTTCGCAATATCGTCCATTCCTTCAACTCTTTCTGACCATTGCTCGAAATTCTCTAAAAATTCGATTCTCTCGCTTTTAAAATGATCAGTTAGTCTTGATGAAACTAAAATAAATTTAATTATCAGAAGGAGTAATTTAATAAAACGACTTCTCCTAGTCCAACTTCAGCCCGACCATATCTCGAAATTTTCAACGAATCCGTTTCTCTCTCTATTTTGCAATGATCAGTAAATCTGGATGAAACTAAAATAAATTTCATCACCAGAAGGAATAATTTAAGAATATCATCCATTCCCTCGACTCCTCCTGTACGAACTTCTGCCGGACCATTTCTCGAAATCATCCAACATTTAGATTCTCTTTTGCAATTATCAGTTAATATAAATGAAATTAAAATACATTTCATTGTCAAGAGGAATAATTCAACAATATTGTCTATTTCTTCGACTCCTGGACTAACTTCTTCCTGACCATTTATCGAAATCACCTAAAAAACCGATTTTTTTGTTGCAAATATCAGTTAAACTAAATGAAACTAAAATACATTTCATCATTAGAAGAAATAATTTAATAAAACGACTCTTCATGGGCTAACATCTGCCTGACCATTTCTCGAAATTTTCCAAGAATCCGATTCTCTCTCTTTTTTGCAATGATCAGTAAATCTAGATGAAACTAAAATAAATTTCATCGCCAGAAAGAATAATTGAACTATATCACCCATTTCTTTGACTCCTCCTGAACTAACTTCTGCCGGACCATTTCTCGAAATCATCCGAAAATCAGATTCTCTTTTGCGGTTATCAGTTAATATAAATGAAATTAAATTATATTTCATCGCCAGGAGAAATAATTTGACAACACCGTCGTCTATTTCTTCGACTCTTGAACGAACGTCTTCCTGGCCATTTCTCGAAATCGTTCAAAAATCAGATTCTCTTTTGGAATAATCAGTTAATCTAAATGAAAATATAATAAACTTCATCGTCAAGAGGAATAATTTAGCAATATCGTCTTTTTCTTCAAATCCTCCTGACCATTACTCGACATTCTCAAAAAATCCGATTCTCTTTCTTTTGCAATGATCAGCTAATCTAGATGAAACTAAAATACTTTTTACTATCAGAGGC
>NC_046666.1:2993485-2993871 GCF_010883055.1 Belonocnema kinseyi | reverse complement strand
CCCCTAAGATAACGTCTTCCTGGCCATTTCTCGAAATCGTTCAAAAATCAGATTCTCTTTTAGAATAATCAGTTAATCTGAATGAAACTAAAAAATTTCATCAGGAGAAATAATTTAACAATATCGTCTATTCTTCGACTCCTAAACTACCTTCTGCCTGACCATTTCTCGAAATCGTTCGAAAATCAGATTCTCTTTTGGAATAATCAGTTAATCTAAATGAAAATATAATAAACTTCATCATCAAGAGGAATAATTTAGCAATATCGTCTTTTTCTTCAAAACCTCCTGACCATTACTCGACATTCTCAAAAAATCCGATTCTCTTTCTTTTGCAATGATCAGCTAATCTAGATGAAACTAAAATACTTTTTACTATCAGAGGC
>NC_046666.1:2993156-2993385 GCF_010883055.1 Belonocnema kinseyi | reverse complement strand
GATTCTCTTTTGAAATAATCAGTTAATCTAAATGAAAATATAATACACTTCATCATCAAGAGGAATAATTTAGCAATATCGTCTTTTTCTTCAAATCCTCCTAACCATTACTCGACATTCTCGAAAAATCCGATTCTTTTTCTTTTGCAATTATCAGCTAATCTAGATGAAACTAAAATACTTTTTACTATCAGAGGAAATAATTTAACAATATCGTCATCTATTTTCT
>NC_046666.1:2990800-2993065 GCF_010883055.1 Belonocnema kinseyi | reverse complement strand
GATTCTCTTTTGAAATAATCAGTTAATCTAAATGAAAATATAATACACTTCATCATCAAGAGGAATAATTTAGCAATATCGTCTTTTTCTTCAAATCCTCCTGACCATTGCTCGAAATTCTCCAAAAATCCGATTCTCTCTCTTTTGCAATAAACAGCTAATCTAGATGAAACTAAAACACTTTTTACTATCAGAGGCAATAATTTGACAATATCGTCATTTATTTCTCCCCCCCCCCCCTGAGATAACGTCTTCCTGACCATTTCTCGAAATCGTTAAAAAATCAGATTATCTTTTGGAATAATCAGTTAATCTGAATGAAACTAAAAAATTTCATCAGGAGAAATAATTTAACAATATCGTCTATTCTTCGACTCCTAAACTACTTTCTGCTTGACCATTTCTCGAAATTGTCAAAAAAAAATCCAATTTTCTTTCTTTTGCAATGATCAGTTAATATAAATGAAACTAAAATATATTTTATCGTCGGGATATATAATTAAATAAAACCATGATCTATTTTTTCGACTCCTCCTGAGCCAACTTCTGCCTGACCATTTCTCGAAATTGTCCAAGAATCAGATTCTCTCTCTTTTGCCTCTCTTCCTTACTGAACATCGCAAGAGCCCTCTTCTCGTCAGCTGAGTAAATCTGGTTTTCCTTTCGGATACGCACAGCCTCCATTCGCCGATGTCTGTAAAGAAATTTTTTTAACGCAAATGAGACCAAATTTTTGTAATAAAGGGAGAATGTCGTAATAAGGCAGGGTGTCCGGCGGTTTCTGAGGAAAAAATTCAAGCTCTTTTCCAGATTTTCCAGATCAAGAAAACAATTTTTTCCAGGATTCCTTTTTTTTAATAAAATAATCAAATAACCGTTTGTTATACATTAAAAGGTGAAACATTTAATTTTTTTGACCAAAAATTTCTAAAGGAAGGAGAATCATTAAATTAATTCTTCATTTTTTGCGGATATAAGCAGTATTTGTGAAACATTTCGGAATACTTTTAAATGTTTGTAAAGTCTTTGAAATCCTCGATTTTTTAAATCATTCTGAAATTTTTTGAAATATTTGTGAAATCTTTCTTTAGTCTTTGTTTGTGAAAACTTTTATGTTTGTTTTAAATCATTAAAATCTTGTGGAATCTTTTTTAATTTATTCAAACCTTTTGAAATTGTTAATAAATAACCTTTCACATGTTCTGAAATCTTTGATAACTTTTTTATTTTTTTAAATTCTTAAAACGTTTTTTAATTCTTGAAATATTTTAAAATTCTTATAAATTCCTTGAAATAATTGTGAAATCTTTCCTACATATTTTGTATTTATTTGAAATTACTGGTATATTTTAAATATTTTGAAATTTTCTTTAAAAATTTGAACTTATTTAAAATCTTTGACATGTTTTGTACTTTGGTCTACTGTACCCTTTTACAAATCTTTGAAATTCTTGAAATCTTTTGAAATCCTATTGAATTCTTTGGACTATTTGTGAAATCTTTTGTATCCAGCAGAAATCGATAAAATATTTGAAACCTTTGTGAAATCTTTTTAAATCTTCTAAAATTTTTGGTAAAATCTTTGAAATCCTTGAAATCTTTGTTAAATCTTTGAAATCTTTTAAAATGTTGGTAAAATCTTTGAAATCCTTGAAATCTTTGTTAAATGTTTTGAAATATTTGTGAAATGTTCGAAAACTTTGTAAAATTTTTGTGAAATCATTGTGAAATGATGTAAATTTTGGAAAAATCCTTCAAATCCTTGAAATCTTTGTAAACATTTGAAAAATCTTTGTAAAATGTTTTGAAATATTTGTGAAGTGTTCGAAAACTTTGTAAAATCTTTGAAATCTTTATGAAATCTTTGTGAAATCTTTATAAATTTTGGTAAAATCTTTCAAATCCTTGAAATATTTGTGAAACTTTGTTTAATCTTTGCTTGTAAAATCTTTTTTGTTCGTTTGAAATCTTTGAAATCTATGTAAAATCTTTGAAATCTTTTTAAATGTTTATAAAATCTTTGAAATCCTTGAAATCTTTGTTAAATGTTTTGAAATATTTGTGAAATGTTCGAAAACTTAATAAAATTTTTGTGAAATCATTGTGAAGTGATTTAAATTTTGGAAAAATCCTTCAAATCCTTGAAATCTTTGTAAACATTTTAAAAATCTTTGTAAAATGTTTTGAAATATTTGTGAAGTGTTCGAAAACTTTGTAAAATCTTTGAAATCTTTGTGAAATCTTTATAAATTTTGGTGAAATCTC
>NC_046666.1:2984238-2990700 GCF_010883055.1 Belonocnema kinseyi | reverse complement strand
TAGTGATTAGAGTATTCTTCTAAGATTAGTGACTAGAATAATATATTAATATTAGTGATTAGAGTATTCTTCTAAGATTAGTGATAAACTGATTAGAACATTATAAGAAGATTAGTGATTAAAGTATTCTACGAATTAGCTTACCTTCGTCTAATAATTTTTGTACTTATTCCGCAGGCGATATAAAGTTATTTTCAAGTAATACTTCAATCCCGAAATCAGAAATGGCAAATTCTGGTGCAGGAGATGTCAAAATTCTCGACATGAATTACGAGCAACTTTTAGAAGCTCAAAAAGACAAATCGGTTTTAATTATTGATGTGAGAGAACAATCAGAAATTGATAAAACTGGTGCTTTACCAGGCAGCATTCATATTCCGAGTAAGTGAAAACCGGTTTTGAAATTTTTACTCTCAAGCAAAATCAATTTTCTTTAAATTTCCTATTAAAATAGTCTATAAACTGAGCAAAAAAAGATTACATTTTAAAATCCGAGATAAAATTGTTAACTAAAACATTTCTTCGGTTTTTTAATTTCAGTGGGCCAAGTAGCGAATGAATTAACCAGTCTTTCTGCAGAAGATTTCGAAAATAAATATAAGAAACCATTGCCATCAGAAAGTACGAAGCTAGTTTTGTCTTGTATGGCTGGCAGGAGAAGTGCAACCGTACAAGATCAGATTCAGAAACTGGGCTACAAAAAGTAAGTTAATTTAAATTCAAAAAAATTCAAATTGATTGGAAACATTTTTTTAATCAAAAAAATTACATTCGTTTTCGTAAAATTGTAATAATTTTAGAGAAATTTAAGGGAAACGAAAAGAATTCTATGAAATTCATAAAAAATCACACTGAATTTTAAAAATTATCAAGTGAATACAAAATAATTTAAGAATATATAAAAAATCTTGAGATTGAATAAGTTTTATATGAGTTTAGAAAAATTAAAGAGAATTTAAAATAATTTGTTGAAATGCCTAAGAATTGAAAGCGAGTTTTAAAGACTTCGAAATTAATTTTAAAAAACTTTTTAAAAATCCATTGAATTGAGTAAAATTTTGTGAAATTAGAAGAATTCGAAGGAACTAAAAAGAATTCAGAGCGAATGCCTAATGAACTGACAAAAATATTTGAAAATCTCGTCAAAATTTTGAAACCCGACGAATTACTAACCAAAAAGAAGAGCTACTTTTTTAATCAAAAATGAAATAGTTAAATTTTCAGTGAAAAAATTAAATTACAAAAAAAAATTTCTGTCAAACTTGAAAAGATAATTTTTTTAAAAGAAAATGCTGATTTTTAAAGATTTTAAAATATAATTCGAAGCTTTTTAAGAAATTTTTAAATGTTGCGAAATAATAATAAAATTTCTTAAGATACCTAGGGAAATTAAAAATAATTCTTTACTTTGAAAAATTAATTTAAAGAAAATATTTCAAAAGATTTTCAAAATTGTAACAAAAATTTGGAAGTTCATAACAATTTTGTGCAAATTTTGAAAGAATTGAAACATTTAAAATTCATTTTTAAAACAATTTTTTTAATTTTCAAAGCTTTCTAATAGTGTTGAAAAAAAAAAAATTGGAAGATTTTTAGTCAATTTTTGTAATTTTTACAGATTTTTTAAAAAGATTTGTAAATAATTCGAGTTGCATTCAAAGATGTTAGAAAATTAATTTTGTTGCACAAATTTCTCGTTGAAGATTAATTTTTTTAAATTAAAAATTCGTATTTTTTAGTAGAAAATTAATCTCCTTGGCATTAAATTCATCCATTTGGTTGAAAATTCAACTTTCTGATTTAAAATCAGCTTAATTGTTAAAAAAAAACATTTTCGGGTTAAAAAATAAAACTATTTTGTAGAAAATTCGTTTCTGGTTAAAAATTTCATATTTTTGGGTTCAAAATACAACTGTTTGAAAATTAATATTTTGTGGTTTGAAAATTCAACTACGTCCTGGAAAATTTGGCATTTTTATATCAGCTCAACTTTTTTTATTTTGGAATTTTCAAAAAATTCAAATGAATAAAAATAAAATTAAATTAAATTTTTAAAAAATAATAATAATAAAATAAAATTAAAATAAATGTAAAAATTTATTTATTTCAATAGAATTTGAGTAAATTTAGAAGAATTCAAAAGAATTCAGGGCAAAATAAGAATTGTGAATAAATTCTTTGAAATCTATTAAAAAATTAAAATTCCTTAAAATTTTTTTGAAATATTTTTTCAACATTAAAAATCATTTAATGTTAAAAAAATATTTTTTTAACATTAAAAATCCTTTGATCGTTTTATTAATTGATCCTTAGAACCAATTAAATAAAAACTTTCAAAATTAAAATTTTTTTTAGAATAATTCAAGTGAATTAAAAATTGTTTAAAGAAATCCACTAAAATATGATAAAATCCTGTGAAATTCTATTTTATTACCTGAAAAAAATGTATTAAAATGCATTTAGAGAACAATTTTTTAGTGAAAATTTAATTATTTTATTAAAAATTGAATCATTTTGATGAAAATTTAACTATTTTGTTATAATTTAGTGTATTTTGTATAAAATTATTTTGTTTTTTTCAGAGAAAATCAATTTTTTGGTTAAAAAACAAGTATTTTGTTGAATATTCGTCCTGATTGGTTAAATCTAACTGTTTTTTAAGTATTTTCTATTCAAATCCTTGGATTAAAGTTGAACTACGTTTTAAAAAATTTTTTTTTTGTTAAAAATGAACTTTTTGTTGAAAATTGGAGAGTTTTATAGAAAATACGAATTTCTGGCTCAAAAAATGAAGAATTTTGTTAGAAAAATTCACTATTTGGTTGAAAATTACCTTTTTTTGGTAGTAAATAAATTTTTTAGTTAAAAATTTAACTGTTTGGTTGAAAATTAATCTGTTTTTTTCTAGAAAATTGAACTATTTTCTCGTCAATTTATCTTCTTTGGTTGAATTTAAGATTTATTTATTTACAAGTAAAATACTTTTTGTTAAATTATCAACTATTACGTTTTTCATCGCGAATTCATCTCTTTTGTTTGGAAATTCATGTATTTGGTTCAAAAATCAACTTTTTCGATAGAAAATTAACTTTCTTTATAAAAAATTTAAATATTTGAAAATGTATTTAATTTTTTAAAAAATCGTTTTTTTTTGTTGTAGAAAATCAATTTCTTTGGCTAAAAATGCAATTTTTAATTAAAAAATAACCTACTTTAGTTCAGGATTCAAGTATTTTGTTAAAAATTTTTCTTTATTGGTTAAATTCAACTGTTTTTTTATTTTTAATTAAAATATTTTTTGTTGAAATATCAACTATTACATTTTTTACTGAAAAATCATCTTTTTAGGTTTAAAATTCAACTCCTTGTTTGAAAGTTGAACTGTTTTCTTCAAAATTAATTTTTTTGGCTGAAGATTAATAACAAGAGTTGAAAATTTGTTGTTAAACATTATTTTTTTCAACTGAAAATGTAAATATTTTGTTGAAAATTCAACTATTTGTTTTAAAAAATCAAACAATTTTGTAGAAAATGCCTTTTTTTATTGATAATTAATTCTTTTAAATTAAAAAATAACTTATCAATTATTGGATAGAAATATATATTTTGTATAAAAATGTTTAGTTAATAATTTATGCATTTTATTGAAAATATGTCTTTTTTGTTTAAAAAAAATCAAGTTTTTTGTTTAAAAATGCATCTGTTTGACTCAAATTCTGGAAAAGTTTAATTTTCTCTTAGAAAATAAAATTTCAACCAAGAAAGAACTTTTTTTTTAAAGTTAAATTTTTAACAAAAGAAATAAATTTTCAGCTAAAATGAAAAAAAAAATTTTCAACTTGAAAAATTACTTTTTAACCAAATTCTTGAATTTTTCACAAAGTATATTATATTGAATTTCAGCCAAAAATTATAATTTTCAACAAAATTATTAAATTTTAAACGTAATGGATTAGTTTTTAATTAAAGAAATTAATTTTCAACTAAAATTAAGACTTTTTAACTGGAACAATTAAATTTTCAGCGAAAAAAAAACATTCACCAAAAACTATTTTAAAAAATTATATGAATTTGTACGAATTTATTGAGTTTTCAATTGAAAAAAATTAATTTTCAATAAAAAAAATTCAATTTTCAACTAGAAAAGATTAATTTGCCACAAAGAATGGAATAGTTTTCATTTTCAGCATAAAAAATGATTTTTCAACAAAATTGATAACAATTTAACCATAAAAAAATATTTAAAAAACTGTATGAATTTTTAATGAAGTCATTGAATTTTCAAATGAAAAAAAAAATAATTCGCAATTAAAGAGTTTAATTTTTAACTATAAAAGATTAATTTTCCACAAAAAATGGAATAGTTCAATTTTCAACTTAGAAAAATTAGTTTTAAAAACATTAAAGAATAAATAAATACTTTTAGCCAAATAGTTTATTTTTTATTTAAATAAATAAATTTTCCGTCAAAAGACAAGTATTTTTTAAAAAAGGTAAATTTTCAAACTAAAATTAATAATCTTAGGTTGGTAGAGTTAAATTTTCAGTAAACAAAAAACTTCACCATGAACAACTATTTAAAAAAATGTATCAATTTTTAACAAAGTCATTGAATTTTCAATTTTGAAAAATCGATTTTCAATCAAAGAGTTTAATTTTCAACAATAAAAGATTAATTTTTGTGAATTTTTATCATGAAAATTAATTTTCATCTGAAATAATTTATCTTCACCTGAAGTAGTTAAATTTTTAGTAAAAAAAAATTAATTCTGAACCAAGAAATCTAGTATATTTTTTAAAATATTTAAATTGTCCAAAAAAGAGATGTATTTTCAAATAAAATTAAGAATCTTTAAACCAAAAATTATTTCCTTTTAACAAAATTGTTGAATTTTTTACAAAATGTATTGTGTTGAATTTCAACCAAAAATGATACTTTTCAATAAAATTTTTATATTTTCAACGAATACTTTTCAATTAAAGACATAAATTTTCATTTAAAATTAAGAATCTTCATCTGGTAAAGTTAAATTTTCTGTATAAAAAAATTTTACCATAAATAAATATTTAAAAAATCTCTATGAATTTTCAACGAAATAATTAAATTTTGAAATGAAAAAATTAAATTTTCAATTAAAATGTTAAATTTTCAACTATAAAAGATTAATTTTCCACTAAAAATGAAATAGTTCAATTTTCAACTTAGAAATGAATTTTGATCTACAACTATGAATCTTCATTTGAAATAGTTTAATTTTTATTTTAAAAAATACTACATTTTCCACCAAAAGACAAGTATTTTTTAATAAAGGTAAATTTTACAAAAAAGAGATCAATTTTCAACTAATATCAAAAATCTTCAAACAAAAAATTTATTTCTTAACCAAATTGTTGAATTTTTTACAAAGTATATAATTTTCAAATAAAAAAAATAAAATCTCAACCAAGAAATCAACTAAAATTAAAAATTTTCGCCTGGAAAAGTTAAATTTTCAGTAAAAAAAAATTAACCATAAATAAATATTTTAAAAACTATATGAATTTTTAACGAAGTCATTGAATTTTCAAAAAAAAAAAAATGAATAGTTCAATTTTCAATTATAAAATAAATTTTTAACGGAAAAACAACAATTTTTTTAACTAGTTACATTTTCAAGAAAACAGATAAATTTTCAATTAAAATCAACAATCTTCAACCAAAAAAATTACTTTTTTGCCAAATAAATTATGAAAAAATTATAATTTTTAACAAAATTGTTAAATTTTCAATGAAGAATATTAATTTTATATTAAAGAAATTAATTTTCAATTAAAATGAAGAATCTTGACTTCGAACAGTTATATTTTCAGTAAAAATATTGAACTTTAAACAAATATTTTTAAAAATAAATGAACTTTTAACGAAGTCATTGAATTTTCAACTTAAAAAAAAATCGATTTTCAATCAGAGTTGAATTTTCAACTATAAAATATTAATTTTCAACTAAAATTATGAATTTCTGTCTGAAAAAGTTAAATTTTCAGTTATAAAAAAAAATTTTCAACCAAGAAAGAACAATTTTTTTAAATTAGTTACATTTCCAACAGAAAAGAGAAATTTCGAATTAAAATCAAGAATATTCAACCAAAAAAATTACTTTTTTACCAAATAAATTATGAAAAAATTATAATTTTTAACAAAATTGTTAAATTTTCAATGAAGAATATTAATTTTATATTAAAGAAATTAATTTTCAATTAAAATGAAGAATCTTGACTTCGAACAGTTATATTTTCAGTAAAAATATTGAACTTTAAACAAATATTTTTAAAAATAAATGAACTTTTAACGAAATCATTGAATTTTTAGTTTTCAATATTTGAAAAAAATCGATTTTCAATCAAAGAGTTGAATTTTCAACTATAAAAGATTAATTTTCAACTAAAATTATGAATTTCTGTCTGAAAAAGTTAAATTTTCAG
>NC_046666.1:2979081-2984138 GCF_010883055.1 Belonocnema kinseyi | reverse complement strand
TATTTTATAACTGAAAAAATTAATTAATTATTATTATATATTAAAAAATTAATTAAAAATTAAAATTGGAGTTGAAAAATCATTTTTAGGTTCAAAATTGAACTATTCCATTTTTCGTGAAAATTAATCTTTTATAGTTAAAAATTCAACTCTTTGATTGAAGATCCATTTTTTTAAAGTTGAAAATCCAATGACTTCGTTAAAAATTCATATAGTTTTTTAAATATTTATTTATGGTTAAATTTTTTTACTGAAAATTGAACTTTTCCAGACAAAGATTCTTAATTTTAGTTAAAAATTCATCTCTTTTTTGAAAAGTTTAAATATTAAAAAAAAAGTTGATTTCTTGGTTGAGAATTTATTTATTATTATTTTTTTAAATAAAAATTTAACTGTTTCAGACGAGGATAAATAATTTTAGTATAAAATTAATTTTTTTAGGTAGAAAAATCTCAAAAATTAATTTTTTATTGTTGAAAATTCAACTCTTTGATTGATAATCGATTTTTTTCAGATAAAAATTCATATAGTTTTTTAAATATTTGTTTATGGTTAAATTTTTTTGCTGAAAATTGATCTTTTCCAGACGAAGATTCTTAATTTTAGTTGAAAATTCATCTCTTTTTTGAAAAGTTTAAATATTTAAAAAAAAGTTGATTTCTTGGTTGAGAATTTATTTATTTATTTTTTTTTTAAATAAAAATTTAACTGTTTCAGACGAGGATAAATAATTTTAGTATAAAATTAATTTTCTAGGTAGAAACATCTCAAAAATTAATTTTTTATGGTTGAAAATTCAACTCTTTGATTGATAATCGATTTTTTTCAGATAAAAATTCATATGGTTTTTTAAATATTTGTTTATGGTTAAATTTTTTTGCTGAAAATTGAACTTTTCCAGGCGAAGATTCTTAATTTTAGTTAAAAATTCATTTCTTCTTTGGAAAATTTAAATATTAAAAAAAAAGTTGATTTCTTGGTTGAAAATTTATTTATTTTACTAAAAAATTTATTATTTCAGGTGAGGATGAATAATTTTAGTTAAAAATTAATTTTTTAGGTTGAAAATTGAACTATTCCATTTTTTGTGAAAATTAATATTTTATAGTTGAAAATTCAACTCTTTGATTGAAAATTGATTTTTTTTTTTAAGTTGAAAATTCAATGACTTCGTTAAAAGTTCATTTATTTTTAAAAATATTTGTTTAAAGTTCAATATTTTTATTGAAAATTTATCTGTTCCAATTCAAGATTCTCCATTTTAGTTGAAAATTAATTTTTTTAATATAAAATTAATATTCTTCATTGAAAATTTAACAATTTTGTTCAAAATTATCATTTTTATCATTTATTCTGTAAAAAAGTAATTTTTTTGGTTGAATATTCTTGATTTTAATTCGAAATTTCTCTCTTCTGTTGGAAATGTAACTAATTTAAAAAAATTGTTATTTCTTGGTTGAAAATTTTTTTTTATAACTGAAAATTTAACTTTTTCAGACAGAAATTCATAATTTTAGTTGAAAATTAATCTTTTATAGTTGAAAATTCAACTCTTTGATTGAAAATCGATTTTTTTCAGATATTGAAAACTAAAAATTCAATGATTTCGTTAAAAATTCATAAAGTTTTTTTTTAAATATTTATTTATGGTTACTTTTTTTTTACTGAAAATTGAACTTTTCCAGGCGAAGAATCTTAATTTTGATTAAAAATTCATCTCCTTTTGGAATATTAAAAAATATTTTTTAAATATTAAATTTTGGAATATTAAAAAAAAGTTGATTTCTTGGTTGAGATTTTTTTTTTTGCTCAAAATTTAACTATTTCAGGTGAGGATAAATAATTTTAGTTGAAAATTAATTTTTTAGGTTAAAAATGCATAAAAATTAATCTTTTATTATTGAAAATTCAACTCTTTTATTGAATATTGATATTTTTTATATAAAAATTCAATGACTTTAATAAAAATTCTTATATTTTTTTAAATATTTGTTTATGGTTAAACTTTTTGTTGGAAAATTTAAATATTAAAAAAAAATGGTTGATTTCTTGATTGAGAATTTATTTTTTGACTAAAAATTTAACTATTTCAGGTGAGGATAAATATTTTTAGTTTAAAATTAAATTGCTTAGGTTGAAAATTCAACTTTCTTATTGAAAATAATTTTTTTTTAAAATTGAAAATCCAATAACTTTGTTAAAAATTCATAGTTTTTTTAAATATTTGTTTATGGTTAAATTTTTTTACTGAAAATTTAACTTTTCCAGGCAAAGATTCTTCATTTTATTTAAAAATTCATTTCTTTTTTGGAAAATTTCAATATTAAAAAAAAGTTGATTTCTTGGTTGAAAATTTATTTTTTTTTTACTAAAAGTTAATTTTTTAGGTTGAAAATTCACAAAAATGAATCTTTTATTGTTGAAAATTAAACTCTTTGATTGAAAATCGATTTTTTTTTTAGATGAAAATTCAATGACTTCGTAAAAAATTCATATATTTTTTTAATTATTTAATTATGGTTAAATTTTTTTACTGAAAATTTAACTTTTCCAGGTCAAGAATCTTCATTTTAGTTTCAAATTAATTTCTTTAATATAAAATTAATATGCATCGTTAAAAATTTAACAATTTTTTGAAAAGTATCAATTTTATCATTTATTTGATTAAAAAGTAATTTTTTGGTTGAAGATTCTTGATTTTTAGTTGAAAATACATCACTTTTTTGGAAAATTTTAATATTAAAAAAATTTATAGTTCTTTCTTGGTTTAAAAATTTATTTTCTACCTAAAAATTGAACTTTTTCGGAAAGAAATTCATAATTTTAGTTGAAAATTCATTTTTTGGTTGAAAATTGAACTATTCCGGTTTTTTTTTTGTTGAAAATTAATTTTTTATAGTTGAAAATTCAACTCGTTTATTGAAAATCGATTTTTTTAGATGATAAATCAATGACTTCGTTAAAAAATCATATAGTTTTAAAAAATATTTATTTATAGTTACTTTTTTTAATTGAAAATTCAACTTTTCCAGGCGAAGATTCTTAATTTTATTTCAAAATTCATCTTTTTTTTTGAAAATTTAAATATTAAAAAAAATAGTTGATTTCTTGGTTAAGAATTTATTTTTTTACTAAAAATTTTACTATTTCAGGTGGGAATGAATAATTTTAGTTGAAAATTTATTTTTTAGATTGAAAATTCACAAAAATTAATCTTTTATGGTTGAAAATTCAACTCTTTAATTGAAAATTAATTTTTTTTAAGTTGAAAATTCCATGACTTCGTTAAAAATTCATCTATTTTCTCCCTTAATTTTAGTGGAAAATCGATCTCTTTAATTGAAAACTAATCTACTTTGATAAAAATTTAAACTTTTTATTAAAAAGTATAATTTTTTGTTGAAATTCACATAATATATTTTGTAAAAAATTCAAAAATTTTGTTAAAAAGTTATTTTTTCGGTTGAAATTCTTGATTTTTAGTTGAAAATTAATTTCTTTAATATAAAATTAATATTCTTCATTGAAAATTTAACAATTTTGTTAAAAATTATCATTTTTTCATAATTTATTTGGCAAAAAAGTCATTTTTTTGGTTGAAGATTGTTGATTTTAATTGAAAATTTATCTGTTTTTTTGAAAATTTAACTAGTTAAAAAATTGTTGTTTTTCCATTAAAAATTTATTTTACAATTGAAAATTGAACTATTCAGTTTTTTTTAAATTAATCTTTTATAGTTGAAAATTCATCGCTTTTTTGGAAAATTTAAATATTGAAAAAAAGTTGATTTCTTGGTTGAGAATTTATTTATTATTTTTTTTTTTTTACTAAAAATTGAACTATTTCAGGTGATAAATAATTTTAGTAGAAAATTAATTTTTTAGTTTAAAAATTCACAAAAATTAATTTTTTACGGTTGAAAATTCATCTCTTTTTTGGAAAATTTAAATATTGAAAAAAAGTTGATTTCTTGGTTGAGAATTTACTTATTATTTTTTTTTTTACTAATAATTTAACTATTTCAGGTGATAAATAATTTTAGTAGAAAATTAATTTTTTAGTTTGAAAATTCACAAAAATTAATTTTTTACGGTTGAAAATTCATCTCTTTTTTGGAAAATTTAAATATTGAAAAAAAGTTGATTTCTTGGTTGAGAATTTATTTATTATTATTTTTTTTTTTTACTAAAAATTGAACTATTTCAGGTGATAAATAATTTTAGTAGAAAATTAATTTTTTAGTTTGAAAATTCACAAAAATTAATTTTTTACGGATGAAAATTTCACTCTTTGATTGAAAATCGATTTTTTTCAGATGAAAATTCATATAGTTTTTTAAATATTTGTTTATGGTTAAATTTTTTTACTGAAAATTGAACTTTTCCAGACAAAAATTCATTTTATTTGAAAATTCATCTTTTTTTTGGGAAAATTTAAATATTAAAAAAAAAGTTGATTTCTTGGTTGAGAATTTATGGAATTTTCAACTGAAAGAAATTAATTTTCAACTCTTTGAGTGAAGATTAATTTTTTTCAGTTGAAAATTCAATGACTTCGTTAAAAATTCATCTATTTTCTCCCTTAATTTCAGTGGAAAATCCATCTCTTTAATTGAAAACTAATCTACTTTGATAAAAATTTAAACTTTTTATTAAAAACTATAATTTTTGGTTGAAATTCACATAATATATTTTGTAAAAAATTCAAAAATTTGGTTAAAAAGTTATTTTTTTGGTTGAAAATTCTTGATTTTTAGTCGAAAATTCATTTCTTTTTTGGAAAATTTTAATATTAAAATAAAATATTGTTCTTTCTTGGTTAAAAATTTATTTCCTAGCTGAAAATTCATCTATTCCATTTTTTGTGAAAATCAATATTTTATAGTTGAAAATTCAAATCTTTGATTGAAAATCGATTTTTTTTTAAGTTGAAAATTCAATGACTTCGTTAAAAATTCATTTATTTTTAAAAATATTTGTTTAAAGTTCAATATTTTTACTGAAAATATAACTGTTCGAAGTCAAGATTCTTCATTTTAATTGAAAATTAATTTCTT
>NC_046666.1:2976462-2978981 GCF_010883055.1 Belonocnema kinseyi | reverse complement strand
TGTGAAACTTTGTTTAATCTTTGCTTGTAAAATTTTTTGTGTTCGTTTTAAATCTTTGAAATCTTGGTGAAATGTTCGAAATCTATGTAAAATCTTTGAAATTTTTTTAAATGTTTAGAAAATCTTTGAAATCCTTGAAATCTTTGTTAAATGTTTTGAAATATTTGTGAAATGTTCGAAAACTTTGTAAAATTTTTGTGAAATCATTGTGAAATGACGTAAATTTTGGAAAAATCCTTCAAATCCTTGAAATCTTTGTAAACATTTGAAAAATCTTTGTAAAATGTTTTGAAATATTTGTGATACCTTTTTATTCATTTAAAATAATTAAAATATTTGAAATAATTTTAAAATCTATTGAAATCTTTTTAAATTTAGGTCAAATCTTTGAAATATTTGTAAAATCTTTTAAAATTTTAGTAAAATTATTAAAAGGCTTCAAATCTTTTAAATATCTTTGAAATGTTTTGGAATATTTGCGAAATTTTCGAAATCTTTTAAGTCTTTTGAAATCTTCCGAACAAATTTTAAACCGTTTAAAACCTTTAAAATGTTTTGAAAACTTTACGAAATTTTTACGAAATACTTGAAATCTTTTTAAATTTGGTCAAATCTTTGAAATATTTTTAAAATATATTGAAATCTTTTTAAATTTTGGTCAAATTTTTTAAATCTTCCGGAAATGTTTTTAAATATTTGTGAAATATTCGAAATCTTTGTCAAATCTTTTGAAAACTTTAAATTTGAAATTTTTATAAAATATTTGTGAAATCTTTTGCATTCATTGGAAATTATTAAAATATTGAAAATCTTTTAAAATTTTGGTAAAATCTTTCAAATATTTGTGAAATCGTTTGTATCCATTTAAAATCATGAAGATATTTAAAATCTTTGTAAAATATTTTGAAATATTTTTGATATCTTTTTAAATTTTGGTAAAATCTTTTAAATCTTTTTAATTTTGTGAAATATTTGTAAAATGTTCGAAATCTCTGTAAAATCTTTGAAATATTTGTAAAATATTTTTTATTAATTTAAAATAATTATAATATTTGAAATCTTGGTGAAATGTATTAAAATCTTTTTAAATTTTGATCAAATTTTTGAAATCTTCTAAACAAATTTTAAATCATTTAAAATCTTTCAAATGGTTTGAAATCTTTATGAAATATTTGAAATTTTTTTTATTCATTTGAAATCATTAAAATATTTTTAATCTTTGTGAAATCCATTGAAATCTTTGAAAATGCTGGTAAGATCTTTGAAACCCTTAAAAAAATCTATGAAATATTTGTGAAATGTTAGAAATCTTTGTAAAATATTTTGAAATATTTTTGAAATCTTTTTAAATTTTGGCAAAATCTTTTAAATCTTTGAAATTTTTTGAAATATTTGTGAAATTTTCGAAATCTCTGTAAAATCTTTGAAATATTTGTGAAATATTTTTTATTAATTTGAAATAATTATAATCTTTGAAATCTTTGTGAAATTTAATAAAATCTTTTTAAATTTTTGTCAAATTTTTGAAATCTTTTGGAAATGTTTTTAAATATTGGTGAAATGTTCGAAATCTTTGAAACAAATTTAAAATCGTTTAAAATTTTTTAAATATTTTGGAAAATGTGTGAAATATTCGAAATCTTTGTAAATATTTAAATTTGAAATTTTTATAAAATATTTGTGAAATCTTTTGCATTCATTGGAAATTATTAAAATATTGAAAATCTTTTAAAATTTTGGTAAAATCTTTTAAAATATTTGTCAAATCGTTTGTATCCATTTAAAATTATTAAGATATTTGAAATCTTTGTAAAATATTTTGAAATATTTTTGAAATCTTTTTAAATTTTGATCAAATTTTCTAAATCTTCTAAACTAATTTTAAATCATTTAAAATCTTTTAAATGTTTTGAAATTTTTATGAAATATTTGTGAAATTTTTTGTACTAATTTGAAATCATTGAAATATTTGAAATCTTTGTGAAATCTTTTGAAATCTTTAAAAATGCTGGTAACATCTTTGAAATCCTCGAAAAATCTATAAAATATTTATAAAATGTTGGAAATCTTTGTCAATTCTTTTTAAATTTTGGTCAAATTTTTGAAATCTTTCGGAAAGGTTTTTAAATATTTCTGAAATGTTCGAAATCTTTGAAAATAATTTAAAATCGTTTAAAATATTTAAAATATTTTGCAAAATTTATGAAATATTCGAAATCTTTGTAAAATCTTTTGAAATTTTTATAAAATATTTGTGAAATATTTTTTATTAATTTAAAATAATTATAATATTTGAAATCTTTGTGAAATCTTTAGAAATCTTTAAAAATGCTGGCAACATCTTTGAAATCCTTGAAAAATCTATGAAATATTTGTAAAATGTTGGAAATCTTTGTCAAATCTTTTGAAATTTTTTTAATTTTGGTCAAATCTTTGAAATATTTTTAAAATCTATTAAAATCTTCTTAAATTTTGGTCAAATTTTTGAAATCTTTCGGAAATGTTTTTAAATGTTTGTG
>NC_046666.1:2973281-2976362 GCF_010883055.1 Belonocnema kinseyi | reverse complement strand
GTAATTAATCCCGCCATCCCTTCTTCATCCTCTGCCATCAACACTATGTCGTCTGCGTATGCCAGTGTATATATCTTTTCCTTCCCTGTCCTAACTCCTCCCCAACCATTTCTCCTCATTTCTTCTTCCAAGTCTGATATTAATAAATGAAATAAAAGTTTTCTCTCTCGCTCTATTCTTTTAAAATTTGTTAACTTTTTTTTTCTTTTTTCTTATCCAGAAGAGTAAAAAGCACAAAAGGGAGAAGAAAATGAAGAAGGAGAAGAAGAGCAAGAAGAAAAAGAAGAAGAGAAAGCACTCTGACTCTTCTTCGGAGGACAGTTCTGACGAAGAAGTGGAATGGGTCGAAAAGTCGAGCTTGGAGGAAAAGGGGAAATCAAAAGCCAAAGTGAAGAAGAATTCGAGTTCGGATGAAAGTGGGGAAGAAGTTATTGGCCCCTTGCCAAAACAGCAGATTACTCTGTCAGCCAAAGAATTTGGAAAGGCCCTTTTGCCCGGAGAAGGTGCGGCGATGGCCGCATATGTTGCCGAGGGAAAGAGAATTCCCAGGAGAGGAGAAATTGGCCTCACTTCTGACGAAATAGCATCCTACGAGTCAGTCGGCTATGTCATGAGTGGAAGCCGGTACGAAATATTTTGCCCTCCTAGAGTGTCCAGGGACTTTGAAAACCTTCATAGTTTGAAAATGTCCCTCAATTTTTCAAAAGATTCAATTTTTATTCATTTTTTTTTAAACAGTTTTTGAGTATAGGGTAGATTTCAAAACTTTTATGAGGTTTAAAAGGATTTTGTATATTTGAAAAAGAGTTTTTGGATTTTAAAGACAAAGATTTCGAATTTTTCGCAACGATTTGAAATATTTTGATTATTTTTAATTGATAGAGAAGATTTCTAAAAGAAAATGTCAAGGAATTTTTAAGGATTTCAGAAGATTTCAAGAATTTTAAAGGTTTTAATAATTTCAAGCGAATCCAAAAGATTTAAGGAAGAAAGATTAAAGAAATATTTCACACGTATTTCAACGATTTTAAGGATTTGAAAGAATTTAACAAAATTTAAAAAATATTTCACATTTCAGAAAGATTTATAATATTTCAAGGATTCCAAAGAGTTTACAAAGATTTAAAATATTTTAATGATTTCAAATGGTACAAACGATTTCCCAAATATTTCAAAGAATTTACTAAAATTTAAAAACATTTTCAAAATATTTTACAAATATTTCAAAGATTTTACCGAAATTTTCAAAGATTTCACAGATTTCAAATATTTTAATGATTTCAAATGAACACAAAAAATTTCAAATATTTCATAAAGATTTCAAAACATTAGAAAGATTTTAAATGATTTAAAATTTGTTTAGAAGATTTAAAAAATTTAATAGATTTCACAAAGATTAAATATTTCAAAAGATTTTACAAAAATTTCGAATATTTCACAAATTTTTCAAAATATTTTACAGATTTTAAACGATTTTAAATTTATTTCAAATATGACAAAGATTTCCAACATTTTACAAATATTTCATAGATTTTTCAAGGATTTCAAAGATGTTGCCAGCATTTTTAAAGATTTCACAAAGATTTAAAATATTTTAATGATTTCAAATAACACAAAAAATTTCACAAATATTTCAAATATTTCAAAAAGATTTAAAAATATTTGAAAGATTTTAAATGATTTAAATTTGTTTAGAAGATTTAAAAAATTTAACTAAAATTTAAAAAGATTTTCATAGATTTCACAAAGATTTCAAATATTATAATTATTTTAAATTAATAAAAAATATTTCAAAGATTTAAAAGATTTTATCGAAATTTAAAAAGATTTCAAAAATATTTTACAAAGATTTTACAAAGATTCAAATATCTTAATGATTTCGAATGGATACAAATGATTATTCCCAAATATTTCAAAGATTTTACCAAAATTTTAAAAAATTTCACAAATATTTTATAAAAATTTCAAATTTAAAGATTTCGAACATTTCACAAATATTTAAAAACAATTCCGAAAGATTTAAAAAATTTGACCAAAATTTAAAATGATTTCAATAGATTTTAAAAATATTTCAAATATTTCATAAAGATTTCAAAATATTTGAAAAATTTTAAATGATTTAAATTTTGTTTAGAAGATTTCAAAAAATTTGACCAAAATTTAAAAAGATTTTAATAGATTTCACAAAAATTTCAAATATTATAATTATTTTAAATTAATAACAAATATTTCACAAATATTTCAAAGTTTTTACAGAGATTTCGAACATTTCACAAATAATTCAAAAAATTTCAAAGATTCAAAAGATTTTGCCAAAATTTAAAAAAATTTCAAAAATATCTCAATAGATTTCACAAAGATTTCAAATACCTTCATGATTTTAAATGGATACAAACGATTTCACAAATATTTCAAATGATTTTACCAAAATTTTATAAGATTTTCAATATTTTAATAATTTTCAATGAGTGCAAAAGATTTCATAAATATTTTATAAAAATTTCAAATTTAAAGATTTCAAAACATTTGACAAAGATTTCGAATATTTCACAAATTTTTCAAAATATTTTAAAGATTTTAAACGATTTTAAATGTTTCAAAGATTTCAAATATTTCACAAATATTTAAAAACATATTTCCGAAAGATTTCAAAAATTTGACCAAAATTTAAAAAGATTTCACAAAGATTTAAAATATTTTAATGATTTCAAATCAGTACAAAAAATTTCACAAATATTTCAAATATTTCATAAAGATTTCAAAACATTTGAAAGATTTAAAATTATTTAAAATTTGTTTAGAAGATTTAAAAAATTTGATCAAAATTAAAAAAGATTTTAATAGATTTCAAATATTATAATTATTTTTAATTAATAAAAAATATTTCACAAACATTTCAAAAAATTTCAAAGATTTAAAAGATTTTGCAAAAATTTAAAAAGATTTCAAAATATTTTACAAAGATTTCTAACATTTCACAAATATTTCAAAGATTGTACAAAGTTTTCGAAAATTTCACAAATATTTCAAAACATTTTACAAAGATTTTAAAAATGTTTACAAAGATTTCAAGGATTTCAA
>NC_046666.1:2968079-2973181 GCF_010883055.1 Belonocnema kinseyi | reverse complement strand
TTTTGAAATCTTCTAAACAAATTTTAAATCGTTTAAAATCTTTCAAATGTTTTGAAATATTTGTGAAATTTTTTGTATTGATTTGAAATCATTAAAATATTTAAATTTTTTTAAAAATCTATTAAAATCTTTTTAAATTTTGGTCAAATCTTTGAGAATTTTTGAATTATTTGTGAAATCTTTTTTATTAATTTAAAATAATTAAAATATTTGAAATCTTTTTAAATTTGGATCAAATCTTTGAAATCTTTTGGAAATGTTTTGAAATCGTTATGAAATGTTCGAAATTTTTTGAAATCTTCTAAACAAATTTTAAATCGTTTAAAATCTTTCAAATGTTTTGAAATATTTGTGAAATTTTTTGTATTGATTTGAAATCATTAAAATATTTGAATTTTTTTAAAAATCTATTAAAATCTTTTTAAATTTTGGTCAAATCTTTGAAATTTTTTAAATCTTTCGGAAATGTTTTAAAATATTTGAAATCTTTTTAAATTTTTGTAAAATCTTTGAAATCTTCAAAATTGTTTGAAATATTTGTGAAATGTTCGAAATCTTTGTAAAATCTTTGTATTTGAAAACATCATAAAATATTTGTGAAATCTTTTGCATTCATTGGAAATTATTAAAATATTTGAAATCTTTGTAAAATCTTTTGAAATCTTTAAAAATGCTTCTAACATTTTTGTAATCCTTGAAAAATCTATGAAATATTTGTAAAATGTTGGAAATCTTTGTAAATTATTTTGAAATCTTTTTAAATTTTGGTCAAATCTTTGAAATCTTTCAAGTTTTTGAAAATTTGTGAAGTGGTCGAAATCTCTCTAAAATATTTGAAAAATATTTGTGAAATCTTTTTAAAATCTATTGAAATATTTTTAAATTTTGGTCTAATTTTGGAAATTTTTTGAAATATTTATGAAATCTTTTTTATCTATTTGAAATTATGACACTGATTTTTTTATTTATTTTTTCAATTTTTTTTAAATAAATAAATATAACGAAAAAAATGGCAATTTTTTTCTATTTTACATTCTCGGTGATCGTGAATAATAGAAAATTTTTTGTAATCGCCGACATTATGTAAATATATTCCATCATCATACAATAAACAAAAAAATTTTATAAACAAATTATTTGTTGAGAATATGTTTTCTATCATTTTCAATAATTTAACGCCGCTGCGCGAAACGAATTTTCTAGTTTCCGGCGCTGACGAGTAAAAAAAAAAGTATAAAAACCTCGGCCAGTAAAAAAGAAAGCCTCATATCACATTTTTATCAACCTCGGCTTCGCCTCGGCCGATATTTGAATGTGATCTGAGACATTCCGTATTTTACAGACCTAGGTATGTAATATTATATTTAATTTATATTGCAAGAAGTTTGAATATAAACAATATTTTAATGAAAAAATTCTCTTAAGACTATTATTGTTAACATTATTAACAAATTTAATAAACAAATGTATTATTAAAACATTTGTTGTCAAAAAAATTCGTTTTTTTCTATCTTAGTTTTTTTTTTAAATTAGGAACCTCATGATAATTTCAGAAAATTGATAATTTGTTTATGAATTCTATAATTTTATCAAACAAATTTAATAAATAAATGGATTATTTGAGTATTTTTCGACGGAAAAACTCGTTTTTTTCAATGCCAGTCCTTTTAATTGGGATCGCCATGATAATTTTAGCAACATTCATCACTATTTGATAAATTTTATTATTTTTTAAACAAAATTAATAAACAAATGCATTATTTTGGCATTTTTCGACGGAAAATTCGTTTTTTTCAATGTCAATTTTAAAAAATTAGAAACCTCATGATAATTTCCAAAAAATGCATAATTTTCTGGTAAATTTTATGATTGTTTTTAATTTAATAAACAAATGTATTATTAAAACATTTGTTGTCAAAAAAATTCGTTTTTTTCTATCTTAGTTTTTTAAAAATTAGGAACCTCATAATAATTTCAGAAAATTGATAATTTGTTTATGAATTCTATAATTTTATCAAACAAATTTAATAAATAAATGGATTATTTGAGTATTTTTCGACGGAAAAACTCGTTTTTTTCAATGCCAGTCCTTTTAATTGGGAACGCCATGATAATTTTAGCAACATCCATCACTATTTGATAAATTTTATTATTTTTTAAACAAAATTAATAAACAAATGCATTATTTTGGCATTTTTCGACGGAAAATTCGTTTTTTTCAATGTCAATTTTTAAAAATTAGAAACCTCATGATAATTTCCAAAAAATGCATAATTTTCTGGTAAATTTTATGATTGTTTTTAATTTAATAAACAAATGTATTATTTGGGCAATTGTCGTCAGAAAAATTCGTTTTTTTTTATGTCAGTTTTTTAAAGTTAGGAACCTTTTGATAATTTCAAAAAATTCATAATTTGTTGATTAAATTCCCAATTAAAAGGACTGGCGTTAAAAAAAACGAATTTTTCCGCCAATAAGTGCCCAAATAATGCATTTGTTTATAAAATTTGTTTGATAAAATCATAAAATTCGTCAACAAATTATGAATTTTCTGAAATTATTACGAGATTCCTAATTTTTAAAAATAGAAATAGAAAAAAAACGAATTTTTCTGACTACAAATGCCTGAATTATGCATTTGTTTATTAAATTTGTTTATAACATTAACAAGAATAGTCATGAGAGAATTTTTTCTCATTAAAATATTGTTTCCCTTCAAATTTCTTGCAATAAATTAAAAAAAAAAGTTAAATCATTGACGAGCACCGGGAAATTCAAATGGAAAAAAATGTAATTTTTTCGTCATATTTATTTATTTATAAACAAATTTAAAAAATATATTAAAAATCAGGCTGCACAACTTTCTTTGACGTTTTATCAGCTTTAAAAAAAAACATCCGAATCGGTCGAAATAATAAGTAACTGTTGCAAATTCTTAAAAATTTATTTTTAAGATTATTTTTTTAGTTATAAATGCTATTATTTGGTTGAAAATTCACCTGTTTTTTTTAATTCATCTTTTTGGGTTGAAACTTTAATTATTTTCGTAGAAAATTAACTTTTTGTTTAGAACTCTTATTTTGTTGCTGGCAAGACAATTGAAACCTTTTTTTTGGATGAAAACTATTTTTTCTAAAAATTTATATTTCTTATTTAAAAGTTCATATTTTTTAAATAAAAATGCAACTGTTTTGTTGAAAATTTAACTATTTTCTAGAAAATTTGCCTTTGTATATAATTTACCTGTTTAAGTAAAATTTTAATTTTTCTTGGAGAAAAAAAGTAAAAATTTGACTATTTAGCAGAAAATTAGATTAGTTTGCTAAAAATTTAACTATTGTTTTAAAAAATTTTCTTATAATTTATATGCTTTAGAAAAAATTTAATCCTTATTGAATAAAAATGCAACTGCTCATTTGAAAATTAATTTCTTTTTTTAAAGTTAGTTTTTTTTATTGTAAAATTCACCTACTTTAGAATAAATTACATTTTTTTCGGATAAAAATGTAATTATTTGTTTTAAAAATAATATATTTTGTGAAAAAGTGATAATTTTTGTTTGAAAATTCTACTGTTTTGTTAAAAGTTCACTTTTAATTTAAAATTTATATTTTGATATTGGAAAATTAAATTAAATATTTTCTGGATGAAAATTCGTCTTTAAAAAACCACGGTTTTTTATTAAAAATTTATCTTTTTTAGTACAAATTTCATCTTTCTTGAATAAAAATGCAACTATTTCGTAGAAAATTAAACTATTTAAACAAAATTAATCCTTTTTCATTGAAAAAATTCGTCATTTTGAATTGAAAATTTAATGTTGTTCCTAGAAACTTATTTTTTCTTAAAAAATTCATATTTTGATCTTAAAAAGTCAACTTAAATCTTTTTTAGGTGAATTTAACTATGTTTTTTAATTTGTTTTTTCAAATAAGAACTCATCTGTTTTAAGAGAAATTTAATCTTTTTTGGAATAAAAATGCAAATATTTGGTAGAGATTTCAACAATTTTGTTAAAAATTAATTTTCGTTCTTATTAAAAATTCGTCTTTTCATTTAAAAATTAACTGTTCAGTGGAAATGTCTTTTTTTTTTGGTTTATAATTAATTATCCCATATTTATTAAAGATTGACCTATGTTAGTTGAAAATTCTCCGTTTTTTTTTTTGAGAAAAAACTAATTTTCTTTGATTCAAATTTCATTGTTGTTGGTTAAAAATGCATCAGTTTCGTTGAAAATTAATTTCTTGCTGAAGTCATATTTTTCTTAAAAATTTCAATTTTTGTAGAGATTATTATTATTAATATTTATATTTTATATTCATTTAAAACCAAAAACACTTGGATTTAACGAAAAAGGATCAATTTAAAAAAAAATTAAATTCTCAACCAAAACAGATTCATTTTCGGGTGAATTTTTAAGTAAAACAAAATAAATTTTAAACGAAGAAAGATTTTTCACGCTATAATGAAAAAAAAAAATTTATTCCAAAATGTAGAAGTTTCAAGCTAAAAAGATGGTTTTTCAACAAAATACTATTTTCAACCAAATTGTTTATTTTTCAAACAAAAAGAAGAATCTTCTACACCGAAAATTAATTTTATACCAAAAAATAAATTCTCAACAAAATACATACTTTTTAACAAAATAATTGAATTTCCAAAAAAGAAAATTACTTTTCTAGCAGAAAATAAGAATTTTCAATAAATTACATAAATTTTTAATCAAATAGTTGAATTTTCAACAAAGATTAATTTTCTACAAAAGAAAATAATTTTCCAAAACAAAAAAATTAATTTTCAAAAGAAAAAAAATTTCTGCAAAAAAAAATTTTCAACAAAATACATACTTTTTAACAAAATAATTGAATTTCCAAAAAATAAAATTACTTTTCTAGCAGAAAATAAGAATTTTCAATAAATTACATAAATTTTTAATCAAATAGTTGAATTTTCAACAAAGATTAATTTTCTACAAAAAAAAAATAATTTTCCAAAACAAAAAAATTAATTTTCAAAAGAAAAAAAATTTCTATAAAAAAGAATTTTCAACAAAATACATACTTTTTAACAAAATAATTGAATTTCCAAAAAAGAAAATT
>NC_046666.1:2957622-2967979 GCF_010883055.1 Belonocnema kinseyi | reverse complement strand
GTTTTTAACTGAAAGTTAAATTTTCTACAAAAAAATTTAACTTTCAGTTAAAAACATTAACCAAGGAGTTAAATATTTAACCCAGAAATATGAATTTTTAAAGAAAAATATATTAGTTAATATTTCAACGAAAAAGATTTTGATTGAAAATAAAAAAAAAAGTTGGATTAAATCAAGATAGACAAATTTTTGACCTAAAATTTGAATACTTCACACAAAAAAATTTAATTTTCAACCAAACCTTCGCATTTTAACCAAAGTAATTGATTTTCTAACAAAAAGTCGAACTTTCAATAATTTTCAATAATTAATTTTTAACAAAATAAAAACAAATATTCAACTGAAATTATGAATTTTCAACAAAAAATTGAAATTTCAAGAAAGTAGTTAAACTTTCAACCAAGAATTTGATAGCAAAATGTTGAATTTTTAACCAAATAAATTAATTTTATACCAAAAGACAAATTTTCAACAAAAAAGTTGAATTTTCAGTTAAAAATATTTATTTTTAAGCCAAAAAAAATCGAATATTCAACCTGAGAACACGAATTTTAAACAGAAAATTTAATTTAAAACGAATCAGTTAAATTTTCTAAAAAAAAAGTTGAGTTTTCGGTTAAAAAAATTTAATTAAAAAAAAAGAACTAATTTTTAACTTAGGAATTATAAATCTTTAAACAGAAACTAAACTTTTAATACATTTTTTTACCTTGAAAATATAAATTTTCAGCAAAGATTTTACAGGTTCATATTTTAAAAAAAAATTGAGTTAAAATAAAGAATTTATTTTCAACCAAAACGTTGAATTTTTAACAAAATAGTTGAATTTTCAACAAAACAGTACAATTTTCAATTAAAAAAATTAATTGTTAATAAAAAAATTGAATATTTAACTAAAAAGATGAATATTCAATAGAAAATTTAACTTTTAAGAAAGTAGTTTTAGTTTTGTTCAAATCAGCTTAAATTGTTTCTAAAACATTTTTAAACGCCTAATATTTAAAAATTTGTTATTAAGGACTTTAAAAATTAATTATTTGTTTTATTAGGAAACGAAAATCCTGTATTTTCAGGAATAAAATAAACAAAATGACACAAAATTACAATTGTTTAAAGCAAAAGAAAAAATACAGATCCAAATAATACATTTTAAATAAAAAAAAAACCATATATGCAGGGTTTTTTTTCAGTAAACGTAATATCCACTTTCAATTTTTTGTATTTAATAACGTGGCTATTTTGCTCGATTTTAAAACCATTTTTAAGATTATTTAATTTTCAGGTTATGTGTACCCCGAACTGGAACTCCGCAAACGTATTTAAACTGCCAAATCAGTATTTAAAGGACTTTCTTTCGAAAGAATTGTACAATTTTGATATTTTTACACAAATTTCTTTTTTACAAGTAATTTTTACGAGTAAAATCGGTCAAAAGGTGACAGAAAAATATCTTTGAATCCTAACCTCAATTGACACAATTTTTGTCCCTTTTTTCACAATATGAGGTAATAAACATATGTTTTTTTGGCGAATTTAAAAAATTAGTATAATAAAATTGCAAAGAAAAATCGTTTAATTTACTTACGCTTCGATTCGTGTTGGAGATTTTCCCCAAACTCCCTCGACTCCTCGCAATCCTATTTCTTCACGAAGTTTTAATCTTCTCGTGTCATCCATTTTGCTATTTTATTTTATAATTTTAGAAATGAAAAAAACTCCTAAATTATCCACACCATCTGGAGAAATTTAATCGTAAAAATCATTGAATAAATGACAAATTCAGAAATTATCAGAAGGTCCGGAAATGTCAACAAGACAACAAACCAGGACCGTCGTAAAGTTGGCAGTTTTGGTGCCCCAAATTTCGAATTTTTTTTATTATGGAATTGCTTAGTAGACAAATTTTAAAGTTTGTTGATAAAAAATAGCTATAGAATTTTAAAACAAGCGATGCAGCTTTTAAAATTAAAATTTTTATTTTTTTAAATAAGTCAATCGACTTAAAATCGGGGTTTCCGACCACATTGCGCATCTGTCATAAATCGCGCGCTTTTTTGAAATTGCTAAAAAAATAATTAATTATTTATGATGAATATTCATTGTAAAATGATAAAAACTTACTTTTTTATCACAATATAGGCTTTTATTGTGAAACTTCCTTGAAAATTAATTATCGATTTTAATTCAAAAAAAAGAATACGTTTTTTTTATCACAAATATTAATAATTGATTTCCACATTGAATCATTTCAGTTATTTAGATTATTTTAGCTAAACTACATATTATTTTCTAATTTTCAAATACATTTTTTGCTATTATAAAAATTTGGGACCATACAAACGTTCCTTGGGTACTTTACTCAATTTTCCAAATTTTCAACTCAATACATCAATTCGTTTGATGTAAAAGTTTTCAAAACAATTTTTCTAATTTTAAGGCCATGTAATGTAAATACTTACTCGATTCCTACTTTACCGACATTTTGTGCAATAACCCATATCCACACGAATTGACAAAACAATTTGAAAATATGTGAAATTAGAAACTTTAAGGAACTCTTTTTGGATTCTAAATTTCTGAAAAAACAAAACAAAATTTCAGAATTTACCAAAATTTTCCAA
Source organism: Belonocnema kinseyi (assembly GCF_010883055.1). NCBI lineage: Eukaryota > Metazoa > Arthropoda > Insecta > Hymenoptera > Cynipidae > Belonocnema > Belonocnema kinseyi. The sequence continues at coordinate 2,965,358 of NC_046666.1, read as the reverse complement.
AAATAACTTTTTTTTTTGTATTTTCCAAAATTTAAGATCATCCACACTTTTCTTAGTGTATTTTATTTAAATTCCCGAATTTTCAACTCGATATCTCAATTCCTATGGACGTAAGTTGTAGCGAAAAATGTCGGTAAAGTAGGAATCGGATAAGTATTACAAGATCTTACAAAAATCTAATTTTTCGATATTCTTTTTGTAACTTTGAAAATTTATTAGTACATGTAAGTCTTTCTTAGTCCCTTTTCTTTATTTTCTCACACTTTCAGCTCAATATCACATTTTGTGTGGAATTGGTATAATCCAAACAAAAAATGTCGGTAAAGTAGGAATCGAAGAAGTATTATGGGCATGTGATACTTATTTGAGAAAATGATAGATTTTACCAGTTTCAGGTTTTTTCGGCTTTTTTCTTACAATAATAAAGATTTTGTCTTAAAAATTTCGGAAACGATAACGAACAAACTATCGAATGCCCCTGAACTCATCGTTTGTGAAATAATTCAATAATTTTTATTTTGCTAAATGTCATTATTGTGTGTGTATTTTGAGGTTATGCGTGTTACCCCATTCTCTCCAGCTTTACTACCAAACTACACAATATTTCTGGCAAAAAAATTGGGACAAGCAAAAAAAAAATTAGTAACTAATGTCCCGGAACTAACCTTGTCTTTTGACAGTTAAAAAAGTTTATTTTATAAATAATTTCGAAGTGGCTACCGAAAGCATCGGCACGACAGAGACTTACTTTATCAAAACTACAGAAAGTTCAAAACCGATTCCAAACTCAAAATAGCAGAATAACATTTTTGTTATTATCCCTGAAAAAAGAGTTCAGTGATTTTCGTTATACTATGCTATAGCATCTCCGAATTCAGTTTTTAACAATTTACATTTTAAAATACAAAAAATTTTACACTTTCCCAAACTTAAGTTGGTTTTTGTAATTTTAAAAATCGAAAGCCATGTAAACGTTTGTTAGATTCTTTTATTTAATTTCTTGAAATTTTAACTTAATATCTCAGTTCGTCGCAAAAATGTTGGCAAAGTAGAAATCTAGTAAGTTTTACATGGCCTTTGAATCACGAAACATTTTTGAAAAAATAGCAATAATGACAAAAATGTGTGAAAAATTCTTTCAATTTTTCAGCTTTTCTAGCACAGTAAAAATGTGCGAAACAATTTTTTTAATTTTTAGGCCATGTAATTTTAATACTATACCGATTCCTACTATATCGACATTTTTGCAGAAATTTACATCCACACGAATTGATGTATCGCGCAGAAAATTTGTTGAATAAAAACTCTTAGGGAACTTTTGTTAGATTCTAAATGTCTGAAAACACAGAACAAAATTTCAAAAATTAGGCAAAAATTTCCCAAAAATAAAGTGTTTTTTTGTAATTTCAAACTTTTTTATGACTATAAAAACATTCCTTAGTTTCCTTCATTTAATTTCCCAAATTTTCAACTCGACATCGTAAATTGTCGCGAAAAAATGTCGGTAAGGTAGGAATCGAATAAGTATTACATGGTAAAAAAATAATGTCGGTAAGGTAGGAATCGGATAAATATCACATTCCCTTTAATAAAAAATGGTGTTTTTAGGGTTCCGAAGCCCCGGGCTAACCTTTATAGTTTCGTTCGAGTGTCCGTCTGTGAGTCCCTCGCCTTCTTTCGGGATGAGAAGGTTGTAGTGTGGAGGGGAAGAAAGGGTACAAGATAGGATATATTGGGAGGGGAGCGAGGGGTTTATAGAGGGGGAAAAGTGGAAATGTGAAGGGAGGGGGCACTAAGGTAAGTTTCGTTCAAGTCGGCGGGAGATGATGTGTGAAAGGGGAAGGAAAGAGGTATGGTAAGATAGGATTGTGTGAGGGCGGGGTGGAGGTGATAATATACGATTGTTATGGGAGCTGAGAGGACGGGTTGAGAAGATATGATTAGGTAGGAGTGAGAAGTAATAGGGAGGGTATACGAATGGAGCTTCATGAGAGGGGGCGATAAGATCCGCCAGGGCAGGTGGGTGAGTGATGTGCGAAAGAGGGTGAGTGATGTGAGGGAGAAGGTGAGTGATGTGCGGGAAAGGAAGTGAAGAGGGATGGTAAGATTGGATCGTGTTGGCCTGAGAGTGATGCGGAAGCGGAATTGATGAGCGATGTGACGGGAGGGGGATAGGGAATTAAAATAAGAGGGGCCCACTTTGAATAATTTTTTTAATTTAGAGAAAGTATTTTTGAAAAATATATTTAATATATTTAATAGTATTTTTTTTTAATATGAATTTATATCTAAGATTTTAGATGGGAAGAATTTTGCTTTTGATCGTCGAAGCAAGGAAACTCCCTCTTTCGACTATGGTCGTCAATCGATTGCGGCTAGGCTAGAACATTCGAAGTTAGAAATGAAAAGTTAGAACAAATTCAAAATAAGTACCATCCAAAAATTAAAATACAATTTGGAACAAAAAAAAATGAGTTCAGCGACGTATACTAAATTTGTTTTCATCATTCTTTTCATTTAGTTTGAATAAAGCTACAGAGTTGAGTAACAGTTGAACTAATAGAGAGAGGGGACGTGATAACGGGTAAAGAGGAGAAAGGAGAATAAACGAGTCCCTGACTGACTTTGTATATATCACTATATGCATATATGTCACAAACTTTTTTTTTATGTCGTTTTAATACTTCTGTATTGAGTATCTACTAGTTTTTTCTCAGCTTTATAATTGTTTACAAACTTCCAAGATGTTACTGACTAATTGACTGAAAATTCAACAAGGATATAATGAAAATTGGGAGAAATTCAGAAAACTTTAGGGCAGGGCTCTCTTTTAGGTGACACGTCCCTGGATACTTCGTAATACTCCCCCGCCACTGAACAAATTTAATGAATGCAGCTTACGGCACATGTGAATAACATTTTTTTTTTAATTTTCAATATTTTTCATTGAATGCAATACAAATAATTTTTTTAATGTTTATTGATTATTAGTAATAAACAAATTTTATGAATAAATAAAATATTTCGATGATTTTATTTGTGTAAACACATGCTGAATAGTTTAGGTTTTAAATAAATTAACATTTAACAATACCTGACCTTTTTATTAACATTTATTATAAACAAATTCATCATTTAGCTATTTTTCACATAAAAGTATTATAAGACACGTTAATAATTATATTTAGTTAAATTCAATAAGTATTTAATAATTTCTTTAATTTTTATAGATATCTGTTATAAACAAATATTCACAGGGGAACGAAAAATTATTTCCGTTCAAAAAGTTTTTCAGGCTAATTAGGTTAGTTTTCAATTTTTCTTAAAATTAAAGTAAATTAAAATTTTAAAACTAAAAAAGTAATTTTCCTTTGTTTAAATATTACAATTGTGCTCAATATTTTGAAAAAAATTGAATTTTAAACCCGAAAAGATGAATTTTCAACCAAAAAGAATATAATCCTTGACGAAAAGTTTTATCGTTAATATATTAAATATAAAATATTTTTATTTTATTTATTTCCACAAAAAAATAGTTGAATTTAAAAGAAAAATATTTCCAGTCAAGAAAGAGGACAAATTTTAACCAAATTATAATTTGAGGGCTGAAATAATTTTTCATAAAAGATAGAAATTTCAAAAAACCAAATTTTTTAGGAAAAATAAGAGCCAGTTCAAAAGAATCTTAGAAATTTTTGAAGAAAATAAAAAAGATGTGATAAATTTTCGGAAATCTTTTGAAATTTAAAAATATTTGCAATCTCTTGAACTAACTCGAATTATTCGCAAAATTTTTAAAAATATTTTAAAATGAAAAAACTTAGTAAAAATCTTTTGAAATATTTTAATACCTTCTTAAATTTTTTTAAAAATTAATGTTACAAAATAAAATGTGATTTAAAATTTTCCCAATTATCTTAATTTTTTTAATATCTTGAAAGCTTCCAAATTATTTTTAAAATCTACATTTTATTTGAATTTTTAAAAAATATTTTCAAATTTCAAATGACTTGAATTTCAACTATTTTTTATTAATACTGCCAATTAAAAAATGGCCTTAAAATCTTCCAGAATATTTTTGAGCATTTCAGAAATATTGTGAAATGTTTATAAACCTTTTTCAGATATTATCTTTAAAATAATTTTTCTAAATAAGATGTCAGTTTAAATTTTCCAAAAAATCTTCAATTAAACCATTTTTTTATCTCAGAATCTTCAAAAATCTTTGAAAAGTTTCAATTTTTTTAAATATTTAAAATCAACATTGTATTAAAAAATTTTTGAAATATTTTCAAATTTCAAGTTATTTTTTATTAATATACAATCTTCTAAAAGTTTTATGTATCTTAGAGATTTAAATTTTTCCTAACTTTTTTTGTAAGTTTTGATAAATAAAAAAAACTACCTTAAAATCTTTTCGATTCTTTTCGACCATTTTGAAATCTTTTAAAAATATCCTCTTTAAAAAAATATATTTAGAATAAAATTTGGAATATTTTCACAATTTTAGGTTATGTTATCGTTTTATACAAACAATAAATTTTCGGAAATCTTTTGAAATTTAAAAATACTTGCAATCTCTTGAACTAACTCGAATTATTCGCAAAATTTTTAAAAATATTTTGAAATGACCATTTTGAAATCTTTTAAAAATATTCTCTTTAAAAAAAATATATTTAGAATAAAATTTGGAATATTTTAACAATTTTAGGTTATGTTATCGTTTTATACAAACAATTAGTAATTTTATTAGGAAAAATTAGATTTCAAACAAGATTTAGAATTTTTAAACAATTTCAGGTTATGTTGATATTTCGTACAAGAAATTGGTACTTTTTATAAGGAAAATTGGATTTTATACAAAGTTGACAACTTTTAAACAATTTTAGGTTATGCTGTCGTACACCAAAAATGGAAATTTTCGATAAAAAATTATTATAGTGAAAGAGAAATTTCAAAGTTTAAACAAGATTTGGATTTTTTATACAATTTTATTATTATATATAACATGTATCTTTTGTTTTTTGTTATATTGACGTTTAAAGAAAATTAGTGGTATAAATATTAAAAAATTAGAGTTAAAGCAAGATATCTACTTCGCTGCAATTTCAGGTTATGTAAACGTTTCACAGAAAAAATTGTTTTCATACCAAATTTACAAGTTTTGAAGAATTTTGTTTTATATGCTGGTCCACACCACACATTTTGAATTTTAGAATAAAAATTGTTATAGTTTAAACAAGCTTTGGAATTTTTAAACAATTTTATTATTATGTATAACATGTATTTTTTATTATATTGCCGCTTATCAAACAAAAAATTTTGTTTTAATAATAAAGAAATTTTAATTTCAAGCTGGATTATCAACTTTTCAACAATTTCAGGTTATGTGGACGTTTCACATAAACAAATTTTGATTTCATACCAAATTTACAACTATTGAACAATTTAAGATTATATCCTGAACTACACAAAAAATGTCAATTTTAGAATAAAAATTGTTATAGTTTAAACAAGGTTTGGAATTTTTAAACAATTTTGTTATTATATATAATATGTATTTTTTATTATATTGCCGTTTATTAAACAAAAAATTTTACTTTTAATAATAAAAAAATTTTAATTTCAAGCAGGGTTATCAAATTTTTAACAATTTCAGGTTATGTGAACGTTTTATTATTATTATTATTATTATATAATATTTTTCTTCGGTTATATTCACATAATCACACAAAAAATTGGTACTTTCAGTAATAAGAAAAAAAATTGATTTCAAACAAAATGATCTACTTTTGAAAAATTTCAGTTTATGCCCTTTTACAAAAAATTTAGCATTTTCATAAAAAAAAAATTGAATTAAGAAAAGATACACAATTTAACAATTTTAGGTTACGTTAATTTTCACAACCAAAATCACTATAAAAGTGTTTGGAAATTAAATTTAATTTACCCAGAATTATTTAATAAATTAATAGAATGCTAATTATTATAATTTTTTGCAAAGATTTTATTTAAAAAAAAAACTGTAATCCCACACATTTTGTGCCACTGTTTGTCCTTGAGGACTTGAAAAAGTGAAGTTAGTTAACGAAGAGTTGAAAGAAAATGCCTAATAGGGAAGTTCAGGGTCGTCGAAATCGTAAAAGTGTCTGGCAATTGAATTGTATCAGGGTCCCCAACTCGGAAGGGACAGCCCTGAGTAATGCTTCAGTATCGCCCGTTCTCCGTTCACGCTCGTTGCAAGCGGTCTGATCTTTGCGCCTTTTGAGCATGAGCAGCAACTTCTCTTTAGTTCCTGTTAGTTCCCGAAGTTCCTCGTTCCCCTCGCCAGTGCTGGTGCTAATCAAAAGAACCTAAAATCTCGCTCGGAAACAGTGAAAAAGTGGTGTAAAACTGGTGAGAAAGTGCGAAAAAGTGCATCCTTGACCGTGTCATCCCCTCGTGCTTACATTTCACAAGCAACACCCTGGCGGGGTGGTGGGAGGGCGCCGTCGGACGGCGTCGGTTTCCGATCCCCGAGGATCTTCTTCGAGCGCGACTGCCGCCGAGTGCCGAGTGTTTGCGTCGAGTCGAGTGTTTTGCCGAGTTGGAGTGAGCAAGAGCGCTAGAGCGCTGAGCGGCGGAAAAATGGCGTCCGAGAACGAAGCCTCCTGCGTGACTGACCCAAATTTCGCCGTCATTTGCTCCTTTCTCGAGTGTTTTGGCAAGAGCTGCGGCATCGAGTATCCGGCCATCGCCCAGCTCCAGGAGATGCTGGAAAACACGCAAGACGGTGAGTCAAAAAACGGAACTGAAAACCATTTCGGGCGCTCCTTTGCCTCCTCTGCTTCCCTTCCCTTCCCTTCCCTTCCCTCCTCTTCCTTCCGGGACCTGTCTTTGAGCGCGGCTTTGACAAAACCGATGCGAATTTCGTTTGTGGATCCAGCGCGGGTTTTTCCTGCAAGAAACGGGAATCAGGAATTTTCATTTGCGCAGAGTGCAAACTCGAGAGATCGGGAATTCTGTGTTTGGGGAATTTTCCGTGAGGTAGTATCGTAAATTGCCGCCTGTATTGACGGATTCCTATTTGTTTCTTGTTATTATTTTGTTCCACGCTGTCCCGGTCGAGGCCCCCTCCACTCTTTCGTCCCCGCGGTTGCTGTCCTGTCGAATGCACGTGATTATTCAGGCTTTTCAGATTGTTGGCAGTTTTCGAGATTCGAGTATGTCGGCGTTTTGGGTGAGGAGAGCCAACCCTTTTTTACGAAGCACAATAGCGCTTTCATGACGCAGTCTAGTCTGGTCTACACTCCTATAGTCATTTTCTTTCGATTCAAACAATTTTGCAGGGTTTTTAAAAGACTTTGGATCATTTTCAGAAATCGGCCAGGGGATTAGTTTCTGGGTAATTAAACTGATGATCGCGGGTCAAGGTTATTTTTAATAATTCTAGGTTACATTAAAACTTTGAAACATTTTCTCTTATAATTGTGTATGAATTTCAATGAAAATTTTCATTTATTTTAATCTTCAGAACTTTCAGCACATTTTTTTTTGTAAAGAAATTTTAATATCAAAGTTTCGAAGAAGAATTTAAGTTTCTAAGTGTGTTAGAATGTGTCAGATTTTTTCACGGGAAATTAGCATTTTTTTAGAATTCCCATTTTCAAGAATATTAGATTATGTTATAGTTTGACACATAAAATTGACATTTTATAACGAAAATAATTATATTTTGAAACAAGATTTAGATTTTT